>NW_024427701.1:0-7500 GCF_017562075.2 Anopheles merus | reverse complement strand
TTTCTGATTGTACGGTATTGCGTCCACACGTATCTAGTTGATTCGTCCTATGTGCAGACAGTTGTCACTTAGGAAAAGTGGCTGATTATATTCTGCACATGCATTCGGTTTGATTATTCGGCATGCATTTGAGAGATTTATGTTGTAAGCGGAAATATACGTATAACGGTTAGCTGATCGAAATAGTTTGCAAAGCGAAACTATTGAACGGTTGACTAGTCGAACCGCCAATGTTGCTGCCACTGCAGCCACGCACATCATTTATCATCGCCACGTGGCATTAATCTTGCTCCTTCTCGTACATATTCTAAAACCAATTCCCGTGTTGTTGCATATATCTGATCGTACGGAATCAAAGCGTTGACTGGGTTGGCTATTACACCCATAGAGATTGGCTGCCGTTGTCTGATCGAATAAGATGCTCACACGAGAATAAGTAAATCGATCGTTGCACTGGCCACAGTTGCGCAGCGAATATACAAACACTCCCTGTTCTTCACGATCGTCCAAGGTTCTCAATTGTTGCGAATGTTGTCACAATTATGATAAGAATGAATGCATGTATGTTTTCTTGAAAACGTAATGTTTTATGTTTCATGCTTATTTTTTAAAAACCATTTTATGATTCGCATATGACGATAGCTCTGTAATGGGATGGGATCCGAAGCCCCTTTGAGGGATAATACAGGCTCTCCCATCCAACTCCTATTCCGACACGTCCTCGTCGTGCAGAGTGGTGTAACATGTGTCACCACATATCCAAGCTTGGGTACACGGGCTTGACCCAACCCCTGGGCGGATGTGGCACATGGCGAACCAGGAGGGGGGTGGGTATCCCGGAAACTGGGTGCCTGAACGTCGGGGGGGCAACCCGACGCTAAACAAAACGGTCACGTGGGCGCGGGGGCCAGTCACCCAGTCCCATGAATCAAACGACTACGGAAAAACCACAGAAGTTTTCGAAACGGACATCCCGATACCGACCATACGCAATGCCCCTGGACTACTCTGAAAATGGGCTCATGGAACGTACACACTCTAAGCGAAACCGGAGCCTTGAAAAAACTTGATGATGCCCTAGCCACACTGAGCATGGACCTCGTAGCTTTACAAGAGATTCGGTGGCTAGGAACGGTGTGCACAACAGGCGTGGTAAGCATTGCTACGACATATACTACAGCCGCCATGACCGCCACCGCGTGCTCGGAACGAGTTTCGCCGTAGGTCCCCGGTTGAAACCCGCAATCATGGATTTCAAGGCTATAAACGATAGGCTATGCACCCTGCGCATGCGAGGCAAATTCTTTAATATAAGCCTCATAAACGTTCACGCCCCTACCGAAGATAAAGAGGAAGAGGAGAAGGACCTTTTTTACGGCCGCCTCGCTAGAATCGTAGATGCGTGCCCCAGGCATGAACTCATA
The DNA here is from genome assembly GCF_017562075.2 of Anopheles merus. Classification (NCBI taxonomy): domain Eukaryota; kingdom Metazoa; phylum Arthropoda; class Insecta; order Diptera; family Culicidae; genus Anopheles; species Anopheles merus. The sequence goes on along the minus strand of NW_024427701.1, from coordinate 6,076 downwards.
ATCATCCTGGGGGACTTCAACGCAAAAGTCGGTAGGGAGCCAATGTACCGCCAATACACTGGCTGTCACAGTCTGCATGAGCATAGTAACGATAATGGTAGTAGATTGGTCCAGTTCGCCGCAGCGAACAATCTGGTTGTTAGAAGTACCAAATTTGCGCGCAAGAAAAATCCACAAGATTACATGGCGCACCCGCGTGGAGAATCCTTCAACCAGATCGACCACGGTTAATAAGCCGCCGACGACAGTCGAGCCTGTTAAATGTCAGAACATATCGAGGAGCCAATATCGCGATTCCGATCACTACTTGGTTGGCTTAGAGATACGTTGTAGAATCGCCCGCCCCCGCACCAATGGGGGCGGAGAAAACACACAGCCTCGGCTCAATACGGACTCTCTAACATTAGTGTCCAACAGGAATTCAAAGCCGCTTTAGACGAGTCTCTACTACCAGAAGTTATGAACAGTTATGAAACTACGAGCGAGAGGTGGAACGCTCTAAAAACAAAATAAGAAACTGAGCGAGAAATATACTCCCACCACGTTGTGGCAACACCAAATCTGGCAGGTTCGACGATGAATGCAGACAAGTGACCGAACGTAAGAATACTGCATACCGAGCAATGCAGCAACGGCATAGAACGCGGGCATGCGCAGAGGAATACTCACGGCTCAGACGCGAAGAGAAACGAGTTCATCGCTCCAAAGAAACATGCTTTGGAAGAGCAAAACATGCGGGAACTCGAGCAAACCAGAGAGGCGTACGGACCGACACGAAAGTTTTACCAAGCGATAGCAGGTCACCGAAACAACGTTGTACCTAAGGTAACCTGCTGTCGCAACAAGGATGGAGATCTGGTCAGTAACCAGCCAGAGGTTCGCTCGCGGTGGGCTCAGTACTTTGATGAATTACTCAACGACCAGTTTAACGAACAGCTAGAAGCGCCACTAGCAGATAATGTCATGCTACTGCCACCTAGCATAGAAGTAACACAAAAGGCTATACGTCGGCTGAAAAATAACAAGGCACCCGGAACCGACGGAATTACAGCCGAACTGGTCAAGAATGGAGGTGCACGACTAGAAACGAGATTCATCAAATTGTTACTGAGGTGTTGGGATAGCGAATCGATGCCTTGTGATTGGAATCTCGGCATCATCTACCCCGTATACAGAGGGAGATAGGATACTGCAACAACTACAGGGGTATTACTGTGTTGAATACCGCTGTAATGAGTTCTTGGATAAAGTTACGGTCGCCATGTAATGCGATGATCGTACAACTGTACTTCGAGTACCGTCGCGGTAGGTCAGTGTTTCGCTGACATGAGCCGAGGTGGAATAAAACTTCGTTCGAGCGGACTTTTCGACACTTGATCGTCCAGGCGATCATAGAAACCTTTAGGAGGTTTCCCTTACTGGAAACGTTGGAGTTTAGAGGCCTTACCTTGGGTAGGGGGACATAACTAAACTCTTTAAATGAGAAGTCGATAGATGTAGGATGGGCATAGTCCTATCCTGACAGTCCGAACGAATCTGACTTGCCACGGTCGGAATTGGTTTTATTTATACTCAAATTAAGTTGAGGGTTTCGCACATTTGGTTCCGGGTTTTATGTTGGAAAGTTATTGTTTTCACTCAGCTAGTTACGTTTGTCTTTTGTTGACAAGAACGATGGTTCTTGTCACTAAGTTCCTGTTTTGGTTTAATGCATATACTGTTCCTGCTTTGGGTTATAATGCATAAACTGTTCCTGTTTATGTTGTACGTTTCGGTTGGTTCTGTTAAGTGTGTCACAATTGTTTTTATATGAACGGTGTGGCCTGAGCTCTTCCGGGTGTGTATGGTATGATCTGATTTGCTGAGTGTTTTATAATGGATGTGGTGCAATGGTGTGATTTGGCTTTTCAAAGTGTGTTGCTATGTGTCTATGGCTGATAGTGTGTATTACATATGTTCTGTATAGCAGATATGCTACACCTCCTCCCTTTAGGAGAATAACGAAAATAATGAAATTGTTTGAAGTTATTCTTTTCATTTAATTAAACTGAGTATTTGTTATGTTTTTTTTTGGTTTACTAATTAAATCATTACTTATCTCTTAAGGTGGGTAATATTTTATGTAAATAGATCTATTATCTAGAGATAAAGAATTGTGAATATTTATATTCTCCTAAAATATTTTGATTTTCCTATGATTCCTTTGTTGGGTTCGTTTCTAGAGTTTTCTGCTTTTATAGATCTTATGACTTTTTGCATGGAGATAACATTATGAAATTTTTCTTTGAGGTCTTTAGAATCTTGTCGTAAGTAACATTATTTCTTGGTTCTTTTACATTTTCTTCACATAATATGGAATAATTCATTTTTCTAGCCTTATTATCGTGGCAATATAATTCATTGTTTAATTCATTTATATACTTTTTCTTTGATTTGATGTTACGTTTTATTTCTTTAAATGTTTTGGCTCAGTTGCATGATTGTCGTTGCAATTAATTTCATCACTCATTTCCATGTGTCTAGCAGTATTAAACTATCTGTTACTTGTTTTTCAACCTATTTTTCTCATTGTCATTACTTATTGTAATCATTTGTATATGTTGCATGTTTTATGTTTATAATCATTTTTAGTATCATTTTCATATTTTTGTGAATTTATCGTTCTCTGTCATTATTCTTTTTGAGTGTCTCTTGACCTTTCCATATCATTATTTGTTCATTATTTAATGTATGTCTTCTTTTTAATTTATCTTCATATTTTCTGTCATTATAGTTTGCTTTGCTGTTATTATTTCTAATACTTTTTAACTTGGTCATTTATTGACTAGTATTTCTATAATCTTCATCATTTGGTGGTAAATATGATTCTTATGTAATTGATTATATTATTGAACTGTTCATAATTTCTGTTCTGTTCTGTTCTGATGTAATAACATTGCATATTATTGGATCTGCTCTGAATATTATTGTTATAATTGTATTCGCGATTATTATATCCTTGGTTAACTTGACTCTGACTACTACAATTGTTTAACTGATGGTGGCGTTTGTAGAAACTGAAGTTGTTATTCTTTCTATAACTATAGTTGTTGGGTGTTGTTTGAGTAGTTAATGATTGATTCAAATTTGAAATTTTGGTAATTAAGCTGGTTGTTTTCGTTGCGGGTATTTCATGGTTTAGACTATAGCCATGTATGTTAAATTGATAACTATTTTTATTTATTTCCTCGCATTCATTTTCCAATACCTTTTGAGTTGCATCTGTTATCGTTGAGAAAGTACCAATCTTCAAGATCATTTTGGTTTCTTCATTTGAAATTTTTTGTTTTAGAGTTTCTATCCCTTGTTTGATTGCCATATCGTTTGCAATTTTTGTGTGGGAATTCTAATTCTAGGTAAATTAAATTGAGTTTTTCTGTAAGCCTTTCAACTTTCTTGCAAATTGTTTGTGTGTATTTGATGTAATGGATTTCAATTCCACTATAATCTGTCGGGTGTTAGTTTTTCTTTACATCTTCTTTTATGTCGTTTATAAGCTCTGTAAAGATGTAATATTGCTAGGTAGCCCTATTCTTGCTTTACCAATCAGTCTGGTTCGTAGGAATTTTATAAGCATCGCTTCATGGTTTGGATTTAGTTCAAACAAAAACTTTGATGCGTCTTCAAATGTGTCAAAAGTATCAGAAGAACCATCGTACATTGGTACAAGACCTATGGCTGTTTTCAAGATCAATTTTGCCATTTTTGTTATTGTTAGTTTAGTTCATTTAAGTGATTTTAAATTTTAAATTGATCGATATTTTACTTTAAGATATTTTTTTTTTGCTGTTAATTTCTAACATGGTCCTTATTTTTTTTTTTTCATTCATATGTTATTGCTTTTTTGTACTGGATTTTTACGCCAAATATAGTTTTCTGGAGGGGGTTATTAAACCTTCTTGTCAATCTAGTGATCTAGTAGTTATTCTTATGTAAGATAAATCAGTATTGAAAATAGATTTGTTTGATACTTTCTTGAATTGTCAGCAAGTAATGACATTTAAATATGTTATCATTGATATTGTTAGTTTGATTCTTTTGTGTTTCTTTGCTATTAGGCATATTTATGCATCGCAAGCTCTAATGCTTGGCTTATATTCGTATTTACGTTAAAATTTGATTTTGGTCATTTTTGCGTCTTATGTTTGATGTGTATTTATTTGATATCTTATTTACATCTGTCATGCAAGGAAAATATATTCTTAAACTGTTTTTTCTGCTGCTTTTTGCAAATTTATGCAGCCTCATCAGTAAATTTGAATTTACGGTACCTTTTTAAATACATAACATGTATTTAATGTTGCTGCTGCTGATGATGATGCTACGCTGCATTTTACCGGTGCAAGGTGTTAAATCGGTGCTAGGTACATACTCGATGTTAGATGTGAGTTCTACGATGTCATCAGTCGACGCTTGATGTTCTGTCGGAGTTGGGACACTTGTCCATTCTTGCGTGCCAATCCATATTGGGCAGTGGGCTCGCCTTGTCTTTTGGTCTTCCACGTTGGGAACGGTGTTCCATACAATCACGCTGACCACAGCTTGTTTTGCACCTGCACTTTTTTATCCCATATCACTTGCTCCAAGAATCATATCGATTGCTTTACTGTACTGTGCTGAACTTGGGTTGTTGTTAAAAGTTAGCTTTTTTTCTATAGTTTCTCATTTCAAGGTTACTCTACTAGGTAAAAATCGCATAAGCGTTAATACGTTTTTACACATTTGGGTAGGTTCTCACAACACTGTATACGGTTAATGTTTGTTCATCAATTAAACATTCATTCGCACTTACACTGCACTAAATGTTTTATTTTTTCATTCTGCACTGTACGAAACTTGCTTGTAGCTGTTCTTTCATCGTTATTGCTTTTGTTTACATATGGGTTCTTGCGCCAGCTGCGTTGATGAATGTTCTGTAAAAAAAATGCACATTTGACTTTTTTTCACATTCCGCCTGCAAGTTATGGTCACAATCTTTGTTCGTCACACGACACTTAAGTTACGTTCCGTTGTACGTATCCATTTTACTTGAAATAATTTGCTTACACTTCTGCTGTCGATGGCAGATTAAGGTCACGGTCGCCATGTAATGAGTTCTTGGATAAAGTTACGGTCGCCATGTAATGCGATGATCGTACAACTGTACTTCGAGTACCGTCGCGGTAGGTCAGTTGTTCGCTGACATGAGCCGAGGTGGAATAAAACTTCGTTCGAGCGGACTTTTCGACACTTGATCGTCCAGGCGATCATAGAAACCTTTAGGAGGTTTCCCTTACTGAAACGTTGGAGTTTAGAGGCCTTACCTTGGGTAGGGGGACATAATAAACTCTTTAAATGAGAAGTCGATAGATGTAGGATGGGCATAGTCCTATCCTGACAGTCCGAACGAATCTGACTTGCCACGGTCGGAATTGGTTTTATTTATACTCAAATTAAGTTGAGGGTTTCGCACATTTGGTTCCGGGTTTTATGTTGGAAAGTTATGTTTTCACTCAGCTAGTACGTTTGTCTTTTGTTGACAAGAACGATGGTTCTTGTCACTAAGTTCCTGTTTGGGTTTAATGCATATACTGTTCCTGCTTTGGGTTATAATGCATAAACTGTTCCTGTTTATGTTGTACGTTTCGGTTGGTTCTGTTAAGTGTGTCACAATTGTTTTTATATGAACGGTGTGGCCTGAGCTCTTCCGGGTGTGTATGGTATGATCTGATTTGCTGAGTGTTTTATAATGGATGTGGTGCAATGGTGTGATTTGGCTTTTCAAAGTGTGTGCTATGTGTCTATGGCTGATAGTGTGTATTACAATATGTTCTGTATAGCAGATAGCTACACCGCTGTAAAATATTCTCCTGATCATTCAGGATCGCCTTGTCCCGCACGGTCGAAAGATAGTAGGAAACTATCAAAGAGGATTCCAAACGGAAAATCTACCACTGATCAGATCTTCGCCATGCGGCAGATCTTGGAGAAGATGGCTGCAATACAGACACGACACATGCCATTTCTTCATTGACTTCAAAGCCGCATATGATAGCAT
>NW_024427700.1:0-83602 GCF_017562075.2 Anopheles merus | reverse complement strand
GATGAAACATGGCCGTAACAACGATCATAGATGGCAACAAAACTCAACATCAAATTTCAAGGCCATTGAAATAGTGCAAGATGGCTTCATTTGGATGAAACATGGCCGTAACAACGATCATAGATGGCAACAAAACTCAACATCAAATTCAAGGCCTTGAAATAGTGCAAGATAGCTTCATTTGGATGAAACTGGCCGTAACAACGATCATAGATGGCAACAAAACTCAACATCAAATTTCAAGGCCATTGAAATAGTGCAAGATGGCTTCATTTGGATGAAACATGGCCGTAACAACGATAATAGATGGCAACAAAACTCAACATCAAATTTCAAGGCCATCAAGATGGCTTCATTTGGATGAAACATGGCCGTAACAACGATCATAGATGGCACAAAACTCAACATCAAATTTCAAGGCCATTGAAATAGTGCAAGATGGCTTCATTTGGATGAAACATGGCCGTAACAACGATCATAGATGGAAACAAAACTCAACATCAAATTTCAAGACCATTGAAATAGCGCAAGATGGCTTCATTTGGATGAAACATGGCCGTAACAACGATCATAGATGGCAACAAAACTCAACATCAAATTTCAAGGCCATTCAAATAGTGCAGATGGCTTCATTTGGATGAAACATGGCCGTAACAACGATCATAGATGGAAACAAAACTCAACATCAAATTTCAAGGCCATTGAAATAGTGCAAGATGGCTTCATTTGGATGAAAAATGGCCGTAACAACGATAATAGATGGCAACAAAACTCAACATCAAATTTCAAGGCCATTGAAATAGTGTAGCATGGCTTCATTTGGATGAAACATGGCCGTAACAACGACCATAGAGTGCAACAAAGCTCAACATCAAATTTCAAGGCCCATTGAATTAGTGCCAGATGAACATGGCCGTAACAACGATAATAGATGGCAACAAACTCAACATCAAATTCAAGGCCATTGAAATAGTGCAGATGGCTTCATTTGGATGAAATATGGCCGTAACAACGATCATAGATGGCAACAAAACTCAGCATCAAATTTCAAGGCCATTGAAATAGTGCAAGATGGCTTCATTTGGATGAAACATGCCGAACAACGATCATAGATGGCAACAAAACTCAACATCAAATTTCAAGGCCATTGAAATAGTGCAAGATGGCTTCATTTGGATGAAACATGGCCGTAACAACGATCATAGATGGCAACAAAACTCAACATCAAATTTCAAGGCCATTGAAATAGTGCAAGATGGCTTCATTTGGATGAAACATGGCCGTAACAACGATAATAGATGGCAACAAAACTCAACATCAAATTTCAAGGCCATTCAAATAGTGCAAGATGGCTTCATTTGGATGAAATATGGCCGTAACAACGATAGTAGATGGCAACAAAACTCAACATCAAATTTCAAGGCCATTGAAATAGTGCAAGATGGCTTCATTTGGATGAAACATGGCCGTAACAACGATCATAGATGGCAACAAAACTCAACATCAAATTTCAAGGCCATTGAAATAGTGCAAGATGCCTTCAATTGGATGAAACATGGCCGTAACAACGATCAAAGATGGCAACAAAACTCAACATCAAATTTCAAGGCCATTGAAATAGTGCAAGATGGCTTCATTTGGATGAACATGGCCGTAACAACGATCATAGATGGCAACAAAACTCAACATCAAATTTCAAGGCCATTGAAATAGTGCAAGATGGCTTCATTTGGATGAAACATGGCCGTAACAACGATAATAGATGGCAACAAAACTCAACATCAAATTTCAAGGCCATTGAAATAGTGCAAAATGGCTTCATTTGGATGAAACATGGCCGTAACAACTATAATAAATAGCAACAAAGCCCAACATCAAATTTCAAGGCCATTGAATTAGTGCCAGATGAACATGGCCGTAACAACGATAATAGATGGCAACAAAACTCAACATCAAATTTCAAGGCCATTGAAATAGTGCAAGATGGCTTCATTTAGATGAAACATGACCGTAACAACGATAATAAATGGCAACAAAACTCAACATCAAATTTCAAGGCCATTGAAATAGAGCAAGATGGCTTCATTTGGATGAATCATGGCCGTAACAACGATCATATATGGCAACAAAACTCAACATCAAATTTCAAGGCCATTGAAATAGTGCAAGATGGCTTCATTTGGATGAAACATGGCCGTAACAACGATGATAGATGGCAACAAAACTCAACATCAAATTTCAAGGCCATTCAAATAGTGCAAGATGGCTTCATTTGGATGAAATATGGCCGTAACAACGATAATGATGGCAACAAAACTCAACATCAAATTTCAAGGCCATTGAAATAGTGCAAGATGGCTTCATTTGGATGAAACATGGCCGTAACAACGATAATAGATGGCAACAAAACTCAACATCAAATTTCAAGGCCATTGAAATAGTGCAAGATGGCTTCATTTGGATCAAACATGGCCGTAACAACGAATCGAGGTTAGGAAGTATCGCAATTCTAGCTGTGGCTCGAACAATTTGTTTTCATGCTGCTGTGTATAGTGTTACAACCCTAATGAAACCGTCCTTTCCTGAGTGTAACTTTGTGATTCTTCCCATGGGCCATAAGGTAGGTGGCACATTATCTTCTTTGATTAGTACCAGTTGTCCCTTTTTTAGCTGTACCGGTTGAGCCATGGAATGTTTTGCGCGGGCCTGAAGCTGTTGTAGGTATTCCGGATACCAATGCGACCAAATGGATTGTAAATATTTTTGCACTAAGTCGAACTCCTTCAACCTATTTGCTGGAACCTGGCTTCTATCAACTTGCGGTAGTGACAACATGTTTGACCAAACTAAAAAATGTCCTGGGGTTAGCGGCTCCGTATCTGAAGGATAGTGGAACTAAAGGCCGAGAATTCATGCACAGTTCAACCTCAGCTAACAATGTGACCATTCCTTCCTGAGTAAGGCTCGTGCTACCTAGCGTGCGGATGAGATGTTGTTTCGCTGACCGTACTTCCGCCTCCCACAAACCACCGAATTGGAGTGCCCTAGGTGGAATGAATTTCCACTGGATTTTGTTGTTGCTCTACCAGTTAAACACCTCGCTACGCTCCTGTTCACTGCACTTGAAATTTAATAGAGGCGATGTAGCTCGTGTCCAGCTCCCTTGAATGTGGTAGCGTTATCAGAATGCAGATCAGCAACCTTCCTCTGGGAGCCACGAAACGGCGTAATGCTGCCAGGAAAGCTGTTGTAGTGAGGTCACTCACTAATTCGATGTGGACAGCTCTAGTTGCAAAGCACACGAAAATAGCGATGTTTGCTTTCGTCGGACTTCGATTACGTACAGGTGATTTTAGATAGACCGGTCCAGTAGTAGTCGATGCCACTAACCGAAAACGGCCTTGTTGGTGAAACCCTTGAAATAGGAAGATCGGCTACGGCTTGTTTCACCAGCGTGGGTTTGGCCTTGAAGCATCTGTGACAACGATGATAAACAGCCTTCGTAAGATTGCGTCCACCGATTATCCAAAACCGTTGACGAAGGATGGATAGTAAATGTTCTGGTCCGGAATGCAAGTACTTCTGATGGTATGCCTCTGCCAATAGCGTAGAAAGCTGATGCTTCGAAGACAGTATGATTGGATGCTTGGTTGAATCGGGTAAATTGGCATTGCTAAGTCGACCCCCAACACGCATGATTCCTGCTTGGTCGATAAATGGCGATAACCAGTTTAGCTTCGAGCTACGTGATAGCTCCTTACCATTTGCGATATGGTGTCGATCCTCTGCAAACGAATCCTGCTGGGCTAAGTGACACAACCATAACTCGGGTTGATCTAAATCATCGCTTGTAAGTGGCGGAACTGAAGCAATGAGATCATGAATTGTGCCATTCGTTGTGAGCCTTTCCGATGGCTTCTTTGCCCTCAAACATTGAATGAACCGTAAACAGTATGCAGCAGTTCGACGAAGTTTTAGGTAAGTAGAAAACCGTGAAAATAATCTGCTGTTAAAGTTGTTAACAGTGGCTACTGCAGCAACTGGTAATTTTACTACTCGGTCCCCTTCTGTTGATTCGCCTTCCTCTGTTGCAGGTTCTCTGTGAAATATATTCACTAAAGTACTGGATTGTGATATTAACTTGTGTAAATTTGATGAGAATGAAAAGAATGTTCCTTAATCGCTGGTCTGTTTGCAACTGTGTCTTCGTTTGTCCTATAGTTCATTACATAATTCATTACAAAGTTCATTCGTGTAGTTCGAGCAGTTCATTTCGTGCAGTCCTAATTAGTCAAGTAGTTCTATCTATATCCTATGGTTTAGTTCCTTCTAATTCCTGCGTGTTTTCCTATTTGAATTCATATTTGAAATATTAATAATAACCCAAAATCCAACATTCTCTTTTTGGCCAGTCGTTTTCCATGCCACTAAGCAAACGTGGCCCATGCCACCACTGATGACATGATTCTTTGATGATTCTGATGACATTGAATCTGTCCAACCAAATGCATCATATGTACCGGGGAGTGATTGACTGATCTTCCGGAATAGTTGCGTTGCTAATTTCGCTGCACAGAGCTCAAGCCTAGCGATTGAGTTGGTGTTCGTCAACGACACAACCTTCGATTTAGCAGCCAAAAGTTGCACCGATACCCCTGAATGAGCTTCTGCTCTGACGTAGCAACACGCACCATACGCATTTTGCGAAGCATCTGCGAAGGCATGCAACTGCACGCGTGTAGCCCCTCTAAGTGATATGAATCTAGGAATGCATATTTCGCGCAGCAGTGGCAGTTTAGAGTGAAACGATGCCCATTCCCTTTGGAGATGTGATGGAAGCCCGCTATCCCAGTCCCAAGGCTTTCCGTTTACCTTCAAGGACCACTATTGTTGCATGAACAGTTTAGCAATAACGATAATTGGGCTCAACAAACCAAGCGGAAATTTTGGCAATGTACGATAATGTTAGCCTCTTTGTTAAAACGGTTGCAGTGGTAGCAGATCAATCCGAAACTGACGCATATCTACTGCTGGTTCCCAAACAAGTCCTACTGTTGCCACAACTTGAGGATCATGCACTTCTTGTGCACGCCCTGGAGTGCTTCTGGTACGTGGCATGCCCATTTTTTTAACGCAAAGCCAGCCAAATTAAGCATTTGCGAAATCTGTGTACGTATTTCGATTGCATCTGAGATTTCATCTGTTCCCGATAATAGATCATGCACATAAAAGTCACGAAGTACTACATTTACTGCCAGTGGGTACTGAGTATGGTGATCATGAGTTATTTGCTTCAATGTCCTCGTTGCCAAGAATGGTGCGGATGCGGTGCCGTATGTTACTGTTAGTAGTTGGAAGGTTTGGATTGGTTCTGACGGATCTTCCCTGTAACGTATACGGAGGTACTGATGGTCTCGCTCATCGTGGAGAATCTGGCGGTACATCTTTTCCACGTCGGCAGATAGCGCACGTGATCGAAAACGAACGATGATTGAGAAGAGGTCATCTTGGATGACCGGTCCCACTAATAGCTTATCGGTCAATGAGTACCCTGACGAAGTTTTGTAAGATGTATCAAATACAACTCGCACCTTTGTAGTTGTGCTCGTCTCTTTGGTCACCGCATGATGTGGCAGGTAGTAGTGCTCGCATAAATCGTCGACCGGTTCGGTATGCCGTTTCTTATGACCCAGACGCTCATACTCTTTCATGAATTTTACGTATTCTTCTTTCATTTTAGGATCAGCCTTTCAACGTCGCTAAACAGCTAAGAGTCGACGATCAGCAATTGACTTTGACGATCCTAAAACGACACGAGGATTAGAGCTTTGTGGCAAACATACAACATACCTGCCAGATGCATCTCTGGTTGTAGTGGTTACGAAATGCTTCTCGCAAGCATCCTCTTCCGCTGATAGTATAGGATCCTCAGCGACTGTTTCGATCTCCCAAAAGCGTTCCATTATAGATTCCAGTGAAGGCGTGACGTCGGTAGATAGGTGGCATAGCTGCGAACCATGAGCACCACCTAACGATGCATTTCCTGCGACAACCCAGCCGAAAGCAGTCTCCACAAGCCATGGTTTCCCTTCGCCGAGGGAACGTTTTCTACCGGAATGAAGCTCCCAGTATGTATCTCCACCGATGATGATGTCGATCTTGCCAGGCACATAAAATGAAGGGTCAGCAAGCGGCAAGCTCGGCATTTCCCATGATGATGCATCAATTGGAGCCGTTGGTATTTGAATAAAGGGAGAGTCCAAGATGAGCAATTCCAGCTGAGATGCACGAGTGTTGTTCCTTGCTTCGACGGTTGCAACGATCGAACCTTTCATCAGCTGTGACGCATTTCCGATACCTGCGACGGACACATTGACCTTGATGCGAGTTGTCCCGAGAAGCTTCCGAGCAAGCGTTTTTGGGGCCAAATTCGACATAGAACCGGAGTCGAGACGTGCTCTTGCTTTCATGTCTCTTTCCGTATCCGTCAATGATGTATAGCAGCGCCGTTTCCAAAATCACCATACCATCAATGTTTTGAACTCCTTTCCCTCCTTTCCCTCCTTCCCCTTCTAAGCCTTCTTTCCCTTCTTTTCATCCTTTCCCTGCTTTCCCTCCTTTTCCTTCAATCCCTCCTTTCCCTCCTTACCCACCATTCCCTCGATTCCTTCCTTTCCTACCTTTCCCTTCTTTCCCTCCTTTCCGCCTTTCCCACTTATCCCTCCTTTGCCTCCTTTCCTACTATTCCCTCCTTTGCCACCTATTCCATCATTTTCTCTTTTGCCTATTTTTTCTCCTTTCTCTCCTTTCCCTCATTTCCCTGCTTTCCCACCTTTAACTCCCTCCCTTCTTTCTCACCTTTTTCTCCTTTCCCACCTTTTCATCCTTTTCCTCCTTTTCTTTCTTTCCCACCTTTTCCTTCTTGACCTTTTTCCCTTTTGTCATTGACGATAATTTAGACTTAAAAACAAAAAGTTGCTTGCTCAATACTTTCCGACTAGCTACGTTATGCAACGCGTCAGCGATGCGCACCGGTTTAACGATTTAATGGAAAACATAGCTAAGACGAATATGCTGATCGACGACGGTCAGTATTTTTAGAGTATAAATTCAATTGAATAAATTAATGAAGACATTATTTGCCAAGAGCCAGTTGGTGCGTTTATTATTGTGCTTAAGTCGGCGTGTACTGTGCCTGTCTTGAGCTGCTGCTCCGAAAGACACTTTCGTGTGCGCGATAAATGGTGGCTTCAGAGAGGACGCATCAATAAACGGATCGGCAAAAAGTCTCATTCCCTCCTTTCCCTCCTTTCCCTCTTTTCCCTTCTATCGCTCCTTTCCTTCCTTTCCCTCCTTTCCATACTTTCCCTCCTTTCCCACTTTTCCCTTCTTTCCCTCCTTTCCCTCCATTCCCTCCTTTGACTTCGTTCCCCCCATTCTCTCCTTTGCCTCCTTTTCGTCCTTTCCCTCCTTTTCGTCCTTTCTCTCCTTTCCCTTCCTTCCCTCTTTTCCCACCTTGCCCTTCTTTCCCTCCTTTCCCTTCTTTCCCCCATTCCCTACTTTTCTACTTTTCCTGCATTTCCTCCTTTCCCTCCTTTCCTTCCTTTCTCTCCTTTCCATCCTTTCCCACCCAATCACTTTTCCCTCTTTTTCATTCTTTCCCTCCTTTCTCTCCTTTGCCACCTTTTCCTTACTTCTCTCCTTTGCCACCTTTTTCTCCTTGGCATCGTTTCACTTCAATCCCTCCTTTCCCTCCTTTCCCTCCTTTCCCTTCTTTCCCTTTTTTCCCTCCTGTCCCTCCTTTCCATCCTTTCCCACCTTTCTTTCCATTTCCTTACATATCCTCCTTACCCTCCTTTCCCTCCTTTCTCTCTTTTCCTTCTTTTCCATCCTTTCCTTCCTTTCCCTTCTTGCCCTCCATTCCCTATTTTTCCTCTTTTCCCTCCATATCTTTCTATCCCTTTATCCCTCGATATCCTCTTTTCTCTTTTCCCTTCCTTCACACAATATCCTACTAACCCTCCTTTCCCTTCTATTCCTCCTTTCCCTCTTTATCCTTCTTTCCCTTCTTTCCCTCCTTTCCCTACTTTCCCTTCTTCCCCACCTATCCTATTTCACCTCCTTTCCTTCCTGTCCCTTAATTTCCTGCTTTCCCTTCTTTCACTCCTTTGCCTTATTTTCCTCCTGTCCCAACATTCCCTTCTTTCCCTTCTTTCCTTGCATTCCCTCCTTTCCGTCCTTTCCCTCCTTTCCCTCCTTTCCCTCCTTTCCCTCCTTTCCCTCCTTTCCCATTCTTCCCTCCTTTCCCTCCTTTCCTTCCTTTCCCTCCTTTCCCTCTTTTCCCTCCTTTCCCTCCTTTCCCTCCTTTCTCTGCTTTCCCTTCTTTCCCTCCTTTCCCTCCTTTCCCTCCTTTCCCTCCTATCCCTCCTATCCATCATTTTCCATCATTCCTTACTATCCTTCCTGTTCCTCCTTTTCCTTCTTTCCCACAATTCCCTCCTTTTCCTGCTTTCCCTCGTATCCCTCCGTTCCCTCCTTTGACTCTTTTATCTCATTTCCCTCCGATCTCTCTTTTTCCTCTTTTGCTTTCTATCCCTCTTTTTCTTCTTTTCCCTCCTATCCCTCCTTTTCCTCCTTTCCTTTCTTTTCCTCCTTTCCCTCTTTTCTGCCCATTTTCTCCTTTACCTTCATTCCCTCCTTTCCATTCTTGCTCTGTTCCCTCATATTCATCCTTTCCCTCCTTTCCCTCCCTTCCCTCCTTTCCCTCCTATCCCTCCTTTTCCTCCTTTCCCTCCTTTTCTTTCTTTCCCTCCTCTTGCTGCTTTCTCTCCTTTCCCTCCTTACGCTCCTTTCCCTCCTTTTCCTTCCCTATCTCCTTTCCTTACTTTCCCTCCTATCCCACCCTCCTTTCCCTGCTTTTCTTCGTTTCCCTCCTTTCCCTTTTTTTCCTATTTTCCTTTCTTTTCCTCCTTTCCCTCTTTTCTGTCCATTCCCTCCTTTCCCTTCATTCCTTCCTTTCCAGAATTTCTCTGTTCCCTCGTATCCCTCCTTTCCTTCTTTTTCCTCCTTTCTCTCCTATCCTTCTCTTTCTTTTTTCCTTCTTTCCTTTCTTTTCCTCCTTTCCCTCTTTTCCGTCCATTCCCTCCTTTCCCTTCATTTTCTCCTTTCCATAATTCCTCTGTTCCCTCGTATCCCTCCTTTCCCTCCTTTCCATCCTTTTCCTCCATTCCCTTCTTTCCCTCCTTTCCCTCCTTTCCCTCTTTTCCCTACTTTCCATTCTTTCCCTCCTTTTCCTGCTTTTCCTCCTTGCCCTCCTTTTCCTCCTTTCCCTTCTTTTCCTTCTTATCCTCCATTCTATCCTTTCCTTCCTTTCCCTCCTTTCCCTTCTTTCCCTCCTTTCCGTCCTTGCCCTTCTTTCCCAACTTTCCCATCGTTCCCTTTCTAATAAATTAACACTTAAAAGCTGGCTGTGAAATACGTATTGCCGATAGCCATACGGAATAGATAAATTGTTGCGTTCTTTGCGCCAATCAATTTTCTACTGTTTATTCACTTGTTATTTCATTACATAGTTAGCTTGCTAGTTCATTTCATCCTAATACTTAAAAATATAATAAATATAAATTCTCCTGATCAGTAAATGTTGTGCATGTCGCTTTCCCATCGGTGTGATGATGAGTGAGGTGTAGTTTGTGTTGCTCTTCCTGTTGAAGTGTTTAAAGTGGTGAAAGGGTGTAAATATTGTGGAAATTTTTGTTACACATGACGGCTGAATAACAGCACTTTGATGTGTAGTGAAGTTGTATCGAGAGACGATTAAAATACCCTTGATTTTAATTTATTTATTTTGTGTTGTTTCAGTAGCTGTAAACAGTTCCAATGTGTTAGTGAACTGTACGAACGAAGGAGGATCTCCTGAAATAGCATATAACGTGTATTAGTATTAGTTGTAAGCAAACGGGCATCGATCATTACTAATACACTCAGTGTGCTGATGAGTGTTTGTAAACACTCGTCATGAGTAGCAAGAAATGTATAAGACCGGTGTTGATTAGTGACGACCCGATTACTTGTATGGGTATATGACATGGTCAATTTCATCGAGCTTGCACAAGGCTTACTAAGCCAGCGGCTAAGATGATTAACGACATAGTGAACGTGAAGTATTGGTGCGATGATTGTTTGGAACAAGAAGGCTAAGGTGTATCAAAATCGGACGAAATGCTAGAAATCAAAGCGATGTTAGAAAATATTAAATTGTCAATTGTTGCTATCGAGGAGAAAATTAAAAAGAGTGTGTGTGAAGTTGTTAGTATTGGTATTACCAATATGCTGAAAACTTCGATTGATGCTCTTGAAACGAAATTGGCCAGTAGTGTTACTGATGCGGTTAACATCGGCATCTCTAGCATTGAGAAAAAAATAAATGCAAAAGTTGCATGCAATATGCCACAAAAAAACTTGGTAGAAAAATTTGATGCAACTTCCCTTAATTCGCAGGATACTGAACACACTGATTCAATAGGTACAACAGAGTGGACAACTCTAACTCGTAAAAGAAAAAGGACAAATAGTGGAAGGATGGAAACTCCAAGAAATACCAAACTTCCCAATATCTCAAAAATAGATAATCAAGTAAAAAACAATACAGGGACTTTAATAATTAAACCAAAGATAGATCAGACTTATGTTCGTTCTTTCACTTAAGCCACTCGATTTCGTTCTTCGCTGATTTTGGCGGCACACGAGGGGGTTTTAATTTCAACGTCCAAAAACAACAAACACACGACGGAGCTCGTGGGTACTCACGAAGGAAAAATCACTCAAATTAGAGCGAGAGACAGATAGAGAAAGCGAAAGGTCAATATAAAATCTTCGGCTTTTGACCGTTGGGTCCAGAGAGGACGCATCTACCAACGGATCGGAAAGTAGTAAAATTCCCTCTTATCTCTTCTTTCCCTCCTTTCCCTTCTTTTCCTCCTTCCCAACCTTTCCTTCCTTTCCCTCCTTTCCCTCCTTTCTCTCCTTTCCCACCAATCCCCCCTTTCTCTCCTTTCCCTCTGTGTAGGATTGCGCCCTACACTAGATTACCTTAAACTCGCGATTCGAGTTTCAAAGGGAGCAAAAATCAGCACGATACCAAATACACCTGAGAGCGCTGACAAGTGTCAAGTAAGAGCTACCCGCCAAGGACTCTGTAAAAGATTTGCCAGCTGGGTGATTTGAAGATGTAGAACAATAAATTCTGACTCCACAATCTGTGCTGTTAACTGAATTCTGCATATATTTCTTCGGGTACTTATTACAAAGTGCTGTGCTCCGTTAGCGATGTTTACATTTTGGGTTTATACGCTGGCTTAATTTCCCCTCTTTCCGTGAACATACAAATGTTTCCTAATTGTTAGTCAATACATCACCCATGTTTTACATAACTAATCACGCAGATGGCGCTACTGTGAAGTGTGGAATAGTTGTGTCATTGCCTCGAGATAGCACTGCTATTGGTTTTACGGCTTACTTCACGTATACAACAAATTGCCTACATTTTGGCGCATCTAAATCATAAAAATTCTGCCACCTTAAATTGTAATCAATTTAACTTGGGTTGGGCAACACGCATAATTTAACTATTGGTCTTATTATTGTTGTACCCTTACTGTTAATCAATGTAGCTACTCTTGAATGACCATCCTTTCCTGTATATAATTTAATAATTCGTGCCAATGGCCATCTACAAGGTGGAGTATTTTCTTCTCTAATCAACACTAACGTTCCTATTTCGAAGTTCTGCTCAGTGCCCTTGAACCATTTTGATCTACTTTGTAATGAATGGAGATACTCGTTGTGCCAACGATCCCAAAACCGCCGCTTGAGTTGTTGCACTTGCCGCCAATGGTTGAGACGGTTCTCTGGAATGTTTGTTGAGATGATGTCTGGAACATCCTTCATGAGTGTACCGATCAAAAAATGGCCTGATGTCAGCGCATTTACATCCGAGGGATCATCGGTAAGAGCAGTGATAGGGCGGGAGTTAAGACAACATTCAATTTCTGCTAAAACCGTTGTCATGTCCTCAAACGAAAGAGTTGATGCCCCGAGGACCCGTACCAGATGCGTCTTCATCGATTTTACTGCTGCCTCCCACAATCCGCCGAAATGTGGGGCTCGAGGAGGGATGAATTTCCAAGTAATTCCATGCTCCAGTGTCCAAGAAGTGATGGGTGGCAAGCGTTGCTCGGAATGCAACATTGTGTACACTTCGTTGAGATGATTATTAGCGCCCTTAAAGTTGGTGGTGTTGTCTGAATGGATCTCCGAAGGTAGTCCCCGGCGGGCCACAAAACGACGTAGTGCAGAGAGGAAGGCTTCAGTCGTCAAGTTGAATACCAGTTCAATGTGTACTGCACGGGTGATGAAACACACGAAGATCGCTGTATACGCCTTTGTGGGGACTGCCCGGCGGTGGGTACCTTTCACCAAAAGAGGTCCGCAATAGTCGACACCGCTTATCAAAAACGGTCTTGCAGCATTTACTCTGCCGGATAGCAGATCTCCCATGAGAGTATTTGTTGGGGGCGGCCGAGCACGGAAGCACGTATAACACTCGTGATGAATTTTTCGTGCCAAATTACGCCCATTGATGATCCAGAATCGTTGCCGGCTAATACTTAACATTAATTGCGGTGGAGCATGCAATTGTGTCAAGTGATAATGTTTTATTATCATACTAGCCAATGGATGGTTACCAGGAACTACAACTGGATGTTTAGCGTCCATAATGAGAGATGCATTTACCAGTCGTCCTCCAATCCTGATGAGTCCATCTGCTCCTAGTTGAGGGTTGAACCATTTCAATTTGGATGATGCAGCAACGGGTTGGTTACGTTGAAGTGCCTTAAGTTCTGACTTAAAGCATTCGTGTTGAGCGAGTCGACACAGCTGATCCTCTGCATCTCTCAGATCTGCAGTGGTTAGACCAATTCTATCATAACTGCGTCAATTGTGTCGCCGATTGAAAAACTGGATCCAGTTTGCCATTATCCGTCGAAGTTTTGAATACGATGAATAAAGCGAAAATATTCTATGTGGTGTCACATCCACTACTGGATACGCTAATAGTAACGCTCGCTGTTCTTCATTGGCATCCTGACTGTCATATGATAGTGGTGTAAGTGGCCATTCATGTTGCGGTGAACGCATCCAACTTGGACCATGCCACCATAAAGAACTGTTGAGAAGATCGATGCAGGAACATCCTCTTGAAGCCAGATCTGCAGGATTTTCCACTCCAGAAATATGTCGCCAACTGCTGCCCTGAGTCATCTGTTGTATTTGAAACACTCGATTTCCAACAAATGGCTTCCATCGGCTGGGAGGAGATCGAAGCCAATGTATCACGGTCATTGAGTCGGTCCAGAACACAGCAGGATACGTGTATGCTACTGCCCTTTTTACTCGTTCATAAAGTTGTCCAGACAGCTGAGCAGCGCATAACTCTAAGCGGGCTATGGAATGTTTCACCTTCAGTGGAGCAACCTTTGTTTTTGATGCAAATAGCTGAATGTTGATGTCGCCAGCTTCGTTGGTGCTCCTTAGATAGCAACACGCACCGTAGCCTTGTTCCGAGGCATCGCAAAAAAAGTGAAGCTGAACTTCAATAGAATCTGCTGCCACCGCTACCCTCGGAATCGTCAAATGTTTGAGATGGATTAGCTGGGACTGGAACTGTATCCACTGTTGTTGTAATGACAGTGGGAGCTCATCATCCCATCCTCACAGTTGGGAGTCATCCTTCTTGAGACTCCATATTTGTTGTAATAGTTGCTTCGCAACGGCCTTTACAGGATCAATGATGCCAAGCGGGTCGTATATGCGAGCTATACATGAAGCCACCTTTCGTTTGGTGAATAATCCTTTCGGTTCTATTTCACCAACTTTGAATTGAAGTTCATCTGTTGAAGGTCTCCACACTACGTCCAACGTTGACAGGGGCCCTTCGCTGTCTATTGATGTGAACGGGCTTGATGCTAGATTACTGTCATCTAATCCAGCAAGCACAGAGGGTTCGTTGGAGGCCCATTTCCGGAGAGGAAATCCTCCCTTTTGGTAAAGTTGTTCTATCTCATTCTGTAAGCGCCTAGCTTGCTTCACAGAATCTGCTCCAGAAACAAAATCATCTACGTAGAAGTCGGATGCACGCGCTGCAGCTACTTGAAACTGTTGTCCATGGTCTTCGCAAGTCTGTTGCAATGATCGTATGGCCAAGAATGGAGCTGATGCTGTTGCATATGTCACTGTGTTTAGTTTATACTCCTGAAAAGGGTCGTCAGGTGAAGTGCGCCATAAAATCCGTTGTAATGCACGATTTGCTGGATGCATCCACACTTGCCGGTACATCTTGGCCACATCTGCCGTCAGTGCGATGGTATACGTTTGAAACCGTAACAAAATGGATGTTGCATCTTGTTGGATGGTCGGTCCGACCATCAGTGTGTCATTCAGAGACAATCCGTTACTGGACTTGCTTGATGCGTCAAAAACGACTCGATATTTAGTTTTAGTACTATCGACCTTAAAAACCGGGTGGTGTGGAAGGTAAAAGGTTTCACCAGTTGATTCATCTGCTGGCACTTTGCACATATGCCCCATACGCTGATACTCGTCCATGAACTCTATGTATGCCTTTCGAGTTTCTGGTTTCCTCTGGAGACGACGTTCAATAACCAGAAACCGCCGCAAAGCAATCACTTTGGAGTCTCCTAGCTTTCCAGACATTTGTGATTTCCTTGGTAGTCGGACGATGTATTTCTCGTTTTCGTTGCGAGTAGTTGTTTTACGATAAAAATCTTCGCAAGCTCGTTCTTCCAAACTCCAGTTAGGCTCATCATTCAGTTCCTCAATGTCAAAGAATTTCTTCATCAGATCGTCGATTGCTGTCATGCACACAATTGGCTCGACAGATATTTCAACAAGAGCAGTTCCACTCACGATCCAGCCGAATTTCGACTCTTGAAGTATCGGACGATGCTTACCAAATGATACACGACGCTCCTTCAACAACTCGTAGAACATCTCGGCACCAAGCATGATGTCCACACTTCCAGGCTGATTAAACGTCGGATCTGCCAAAATGTATTCAGCCGGGATGTTCCAGTTGCTGATGTTTACCGGCCGAGTTGGTAAATTTGCCGTAGGTTTGGGCAAAACCAGTAAATTGACGAAAAACGTATCGTCGGAGCAGCGGGATCGAATTGTGGCTCCTACAGCATGTTGGACGTTGATGTTTGAGCTGCCACCAATGCCCGATAGAGGAATGTTGACAAGTTTCCTTGGCAACCGCAGTAGTTGGGCCAATCTACCAGACACGAAGTTCGATTGCGAGCCGCTATCCAGTAGTGCTCGCGCATGATGCTCAATCCCTTGGTCGTCCATGATGTTGATGATCACTGTAGATAACAGGACAGTGGAGGTAGCCTCTCCATTCACAGTCAAGGCAACCTGAGGTGAAAACTGGCTTCTGGTCGGCTGTGATGTAGTTGCAACGGCTTGGGACGACTGCGTGGAGGCAGATGGCACATTTCTGTCCTTGCCATATCGTTGTTCAGCTCGATATGAAGAAGCGTGTGATGACGTCTGTTGCAGTGGCGACATTTTTTCTTCGAGTCGCACTTGGATGATGAATGTCCGGAACCAAGGCAATTGTAGCATAAATGAAGTGATTGTGCCTTCGCCTGTTTCTCACCTACGGAGAGCTTGAGAAAATCAGGACACAAGGAAATGGAATGCTGATTGCCACGACAAAGTTTACAGGCTTGTACCGATGATGTCTAAGCTTTAGCACCTGCCACCTTGCCTTTCTCGCCTTTGCCTGGAGCACACTGGTCTAGCACATCACATTGCCTGCACAAAAATTCGAGCGTAGACTTCAATTCGGGAAACTGCCCTCGGGTCATTGTCCGTTCCCACAGCTTCCTTGTTTCTGCATCGAAACATGATGCCAAGATGTGGGTCATGATCAAATCGCTGGTACCGTCGATCTCCTTTTTCATGTAAGACAGTCCGTCTACATGAGTTTTACACGTCTCCATTAAATCACGCAGTCCACGTGCAGATTCTCTGGCGAGGGGTTTCATTTGAAGCAATCCCGAAATATGTCCGTCAACAATTACGCGAGGATTTTCGTAACGGTCCTCTAGTATCTACCAAGCACTGACGAAATTGTTACCGGCGATGATGCTTGCATTTAAGATGCCACTTGCATTGCCGACCAAAGCCGACCAAAGGTGATGAAGCTTGACAGCATCAGATGCACCAGATTGCTGCACAATGTCCGAAAACATTGATTTGAATTTAGGCCACTGGGAGTACGTTCCATCGAACGTTGGCATGGGAATGTTAAGATGGTGCGACGGTGCTATTACCACTGGATTCACCGGAGCAGATGCGGCACTTGGTGTCCCACGTACAATCAATGTGTCTAATTGAATGCAAATCTTCGAGTATGCTTCGTCTTCAGCAAAGTCGAATTCCATGTCAGCGAGAGCTAGGGCAATTTCTTTTTCAAATATTGCATTCTGCTTGGCTTTTAAATCGTTCAAATATTGCCACTTGACGTAATGGGTAGATGCCGTGATTGGATTTGCTGTGACTTCTTCCAGTAGCTGAATGAGTTTGCGTTACAAAATGCAGAAGCCTTAAGCTCTCTTTGTGTGGCGGAAGATTCATCGTCCCCATAGTGGTACATTTGTTCAGTAACGATAGCTTGGGATGCAGATTTTTGTGCAGCTAGCGATGCAGTTTGTGGTGCAGTTGATAGTGCAGTGGGTGGTGCAGCTTGTGGTACCGCTTGTGGTGCACCCTGTGCTTCTTCTTGTGATGCAGGATCTTCTACACGCTGCGATGTGGATCGAGTTGTCGGCATGATGAATTGTAGATGCTTTTCCTACTGATATCGTGATGAACAGGCAAGGCGATGTCTAATACACCGCAAAATTGACGATAGGAGTTGCTCGTTTGTGGAAGTCTTCCTCGTTGGGCCAAGCTTTGTGCCGTTGTCCAATACAACGCACTCTCAGGGATGAATTGGCTGACAGTGGATGTCTTCCTCGTTGGGCCAAGCTTTGTGCCGTTGTCCAATACAACGCACTCTCAGGGATGAATTGGCCGACAGTGGATGTCCTCCTCGTTGGGCCACGCTGTACGCCGTTGTCCAATACAACGTTGTTTTAGGGATGAGATGGCCGCCAGTGGATGTCTTCCTCGCTGGGCCACGCCGTATGCCGTTGACCAATACAACGCAGTTTAAGGGATGAGATGGCCGCAAGTGGATGTCTTCCTCGCTGGGCCACGCCGTATGCCGTTGTCTAATACAACGCACCTCAGTTCACTGGTTCACTCTTACTTTACCGGCCTGGCCGGCATCCGATTCGAAGGACCAAAATGTGTAGGATTGCGCCTTACACTAGATTACCTTAAACTCGCGATTCGAGTTTCAAAGGGAGCAAAAATCAGCACGATACCAAATACACCTGAGAGCTCTGACAAGTGTCAAGTAAGAGCACTCGATTTCGTTCTTCGCTGATTTTGGCGGCACACGAGGGGGTTTTAATTTCAACTTCCAAAAACAACAAACACACGACGGAGCTCGTGGGTACTCACGAAGGAAAAATCACTCAAATTAGAGCGAGAGACAGATAGAGAAAGCGAAAGGTCAATATAAAATCTTCGGCTTTTGACCGTTGGGTCCAGAGAGGACGCATCTACCAACGGATCGGAAAGTAGTAAAATTCCCTCTTATCTCTTCTTTCCCTCCTTTCCCTTCTTTTCCTCCTTCCCAACCTTTCCTTCCTTTCCCTCCTTTCCCTCCTTTCTCTCCTTTCCCACCAATCCCCCCTTTCTCTCCTTTCCCTCTGTGTAGGATTGCGCCTTACACTAGATTACCTTAAACTCGCGATTCGAGTTTCAAAGGGAGCAAAAATCAGCACGATACCAAATACACCTGAGAGCGCTGACAAGTGTCAAGTAAGAGCTACCCGCCAAGGACTCTGTAAAAGATTTGCCAGCTGGGTGATTTGAAGATGTAGAACAATAAATTCTGACTCCACAATCTGTGTTGTTAACTGAATTCTGCATATATTTCTTCGGGTACTTATTACAAAGTGCTGTGCTCCGTTAGCGATGTTTACATTTTGGGGTTTATACGCTGGCTTAATTTCCCCTCTTTCCGTGAACATACAAATGTTTCCTAATTGTTAGTCAATACATCACCCATGTTTTACATAACTAATCACGCAGATGGCGCTACTGTGAAGTGTGGAATAGTTGTGTCATTGCCTCGAGATAGCACTGCTATTGGTTTTACGGCTTACTTCACGTGTACAACAAATTGCCTACATTTTGGCGCATCTAAATCATAAAAATTCTGCCACCTTAAATTGGAATCAATTTAACTTGGGTTGGGCAACACGCATAATTTAACTATTGGTCTTATTATTGTTGTACCCTTACTGTTAATCAATGTAGCTACTCTTGAATGACCATCCTTTCCTGTATATAATTTAATAATTCGTGCCAATGGCCATCTACAAGGTGGAGTATTTTCTTCTCTAATCAACACTAACGTTCCTATTTCGAAGTTCTGCTCAGTGCCCTTGAACCATTTTGATCTACTTTGTAATGAATGGAGATACTCGTTGTGCCAACGATCCCAAAACCGCCGCTTGAGTTGTTGCACTTGCCGCCAATGGTTGAGACGGTTCTCTGGAATGTTTGTTGAGATGATGTCTGGAACATCCTTCATGAGTGTACCGATCAAAAAATGGCCTGATGTCAGCGCATTTACATCCGAGGGATCATCGGTAAGAGCAGTGATAGGGCGGGAGTTAAGACAACATTCAATTTCTGCTAAAACCGTTGTCATGTCCTCAAACGAAAGAGTTGATGCCCCGAGGACCCGTACCAGATGCGTCTTCATCGATTTTACTGCTGCCTCCCACAATCCGCCGAAATGTGGGGCTCGAGGAGGGATGAATTTCCAAGTAATTCCATGCTCCAGTGTCCAAGAAGTGATGGGTGGCAAGCGTTGCTCGGAATGCAACATTGTGTACACTTCGTTGAGATGATTATTAGCGCCCTTAAAGTTGGTGGTGTTGTCTGAATGGATCTCCGAAGGTAGTCCCCGGCGGGCCACAAAACGACGTAGTGCAGAGAGGAAGGCTTCAGTCGTCAAGTTGAATACCAGTTCAATGTGTACTGCACGGGTGATGAAACACACGAAGATCGCTGTATACGCCTTTGTGGGGACTGCCCGGCGGTGGGTACCTTTCACCAAAAGAGGTCCGCAATAGTCGACACCGCTTATCAAAAACGGTCTTGCAGCATTTACTCTGCCGGATAGCAGATCTCCCATGAGAGTATTTGTTGGGGGCGGCCGAGCACGGAAGCACGTATAACACTCGTGATGAATTTTTCGTGCCAAATTACGCCCATTGATGATCCAGAATCGTTGCCGGCTGATACTTAACATTAATTGCGGTGGAGCATGCAATTGTGTCAAGTGATAATGTTTTATTATCATACTAGCCAATGGATGGTTACCAGGAACTACAACTGGATGTTTAGCGTCCATAATGAGAGATGCATTTACCAGTCGTCCTCCAATCCTGATGAGTTCATCTGCTCCTAGTTGAGGGTTGAACCATTTCAATTTGGATGATGCAGCAACGGGTTGGTTACGTTGAAGTGCCTTAAGTTCTGACTTAAAGCATTCGTGTTGAGCGAGTCGACACAGCTGATCCTCTGCATCTCTCAGATCTGCAGTGGTTAGACCAATTCTATCATAACTGCGTCAATTGTGTCGCCGATTGAAAAACTGGATCCAGTTTGCCATTATCCGTCGAAGTTTTGAATACGATGAATAAAGCGAAAATATTCTATGTGGTGTCACATCCACTACTGGATACGCTAATAGTAACGCTCGCTGTTCTTCATTGGCATCCTGACTGTCATATGATAGTGGTGTAAGTGGCCATTCATGTTGCGGTGAACGCATCCAACTTGGACCATGCCACCATAAAGAACTGTTGAGAAGATCGATGCAGGAACATCCTCTTGAAGCCAGATCTGCAGGATTTTCCACTCCAGAAATATGTCGCCAACTGCTGCCCTGAGTCATCTGTTGTATTTGAAACACTCGATTTCCAACAAATGGCTTCCATCGGCTGGGAGGAGATCGAAGCCAATGTATCACGGTCATTGAGTCGGTCCAGAACACAGCAGGATACGTGTATGCTACTGCCCTTTTTACTCGTTCATAAAGTTGTCCAGACAGCTGAGCAGCGCATAACTCTAAGCGGGCTATGGAATGTTTCACCTTCAGTGGAGCAACCTTTGTTTTTGATGCAAATAGCTGAATGTTGATGTCGCCAGCTTCGTTGATGCTCCTTAGATAGCAACACGCACCGTAGCCTTGTTCCGAGGCATCGCAAAAAAAGTGAAGCTGAACTTCAATAGAATCTGCTGCCACCGCTACCCTCGGAATCGTCAAATGTTTGAGATGGATTAGCTGGGACTGGAACTGTATCCACTGTTGTTGTAATGACAGTGGGAGCTCATCATCCCATCCTCACAGTTGGGAGTCATCCTTCTTGAGACTCCATATTTGTTGTAATAGTTGCTTCGCAACGGCCTTTACAGGATCAATGATGCCAAGCGGGTCGTATATGCGAGCTATACATGAAGCCACCTTTCGTTTGGTGAATAATCCTTTCGGTTCTATTTCACCAACTTTGAATTGAAGTTCATCTGTTGAAGGTCTCCACACTACGTCCAACGTTGACAGGGGCCCTTCGCTGTCTATTGATGTGAACGGGCTTGATGCTAGATTACTGTCATCTAATCCAGCAAGCACAGAGGGTTCGTTGGAGGCCCATTTCCGGAGAGGAAATCCTCCCTTTTGGTAAAGTTGTTCTATCTCATTCTGTAAGCGCCTAGCTTGCTTCACAGAATCTGCTCCAGAAACAAAATCATCTACGTAGAAGTCGGATGCACGCGCTGCAGCTACTTGAAACTGTTGTCCATGGTCTTCGCAAGTCTGTTGCAATGATCGTATGGCCAAGAATGGAGCTGATGCTGTTGCATATGTCACTGTGTTTAGTTTATACTCCTGAAAAGGGTCGTCAGGTGAAGTGCGCCATAAAATCCGTTGTAATGCACGATTTGCTGGATGCATCCACACTTGCCGGTACATCTTGGCCACATCTGCCGTCAGTGCGATGGTATACGTTTGAAACCGTAACAAAATGGATGTTGCATCTTGTTGGATGGTCGGTCCGACCATCAGTGTGTCATTCAGAGACAATCCGTTACTGGACTTGCTTGATGCGTCAAAAACGACTCGATATTTAGTTTTAGTACTATCGACCTTAAAACCGGTGGTGTGGAAGGTAAAAGGTTTCACCAGTTGATTCATCTGCTGGCACTTTGCACATATGCCCCATACGCTGATACTCGTCCATGAACTCTATGTATGCCTTTCGAGTTTCTGGTTTCCTCTGGAGACGACGTTCAATAACCAGAAACCGCCGCAAAGCAATCACTTTGGAGTCTCCTAGCTTTCCAGACATTTGTGATTTCCTTGGTAGTCGGACGATGTATTTCTCGTTTTCGTTGCGAGTAGTTGTTTTACGATAAAAATCTTCGCAAGCTCGTTCTTCCAAACTCCAGTTAGGCTCATCATTCAGTTCCTCAATGTCAAAGAATTTCTTCATCAGATCGTCGATTGCTGTCATGCACACAATTGGCTCGACAGATATTTCAACAAGAGCAGTTCCACTCACGATCCAGCCGAATTTCGACTCTTGAAGTATCGGACGATGCTTACCAAATGATACACGACGCTCCTTCAACAACTCGTAGAACATCTCGGCACCAAGCATGATGTCCACACTTCCAGGCTGATTAAACGTCGGATCTGCCAAAATGTATTCAGCCGGGATGTTCCAGTTGCTGATGTTTACCGGCCGAGTTGGTAAATTTGCCGTAGGTTTGGGCAAAACCAGTAAATTGACGAAAAACGTATCGTCGGAGCAGCGGGATCGAATTGTGGCTCCTACAGCATGTTGGACGTTGATGTTTGAGCTGCCACCAATGCCCGATAGAGGAATGTTGACAAGTTTCCTTGGCAACCGCAGTAGTTGGGCCAATCTACCAGACACGAAGTTCGATTGCGAGCCGCTATCCAGTAGTGCTCGCGCATGATGCTCAATCCCTTGGTCGTCCATGATGTTGATGATCACTGTAGATAACAGGACAGTGGAGGTAGCCTCTCCATTCACAGTCAAGGCAACCTGAGGTGAAAACTGGCTTCTGGTCGGCTGTGATGTAGTTGCAACGGCTTGGGACGACTGCGTGGAGGCAGATGGCACATTTTCTGTCCTTGCCATATCGTTGTTCAGCTCGATATGAAGAAGCGTGTGATGACGTCTGTTGCAGTGGCGACATTTTTTCTTCGAGTCGCACTTGGATGATGAATGTCCGGAACCAAGGCAATTGTAGCATAAATGAAGTGATTGTGCCTTCGCCTGTTTCTCACCTACGGAGAGCTTGAGAAATCAGGACACAAGGAAATGGAATGCTGATTGCCACGACAAAGTTTACAGGCTTGTACCGATGATGTCTAAGCTTTAGCACCTGCCACCTTGCCTTTCTCGCCTTTGCCTGGAGCACACTGGTCTAGCACATCACATTGCCTGCACAAAAATTCGAGCGTAGACTTCAATTCGGGAAACTGCCCTCGGGTCATTGTCCGTTCCCACAGCTTCCTTGTTTCTGCATCGAAACATGATGCCAAGATGTGGGTCATGATCAAATCGCTGGTACCGTCGATCTCCTTTTTCATGTAAGACAGTCCGTCTACATGAGTTTTACACGTCTCCATTAAATCACGCAGTCCACGTGCAGATTCTCTGGCGAGGGGTTTCATTTGAAGCAATCCCGAAATATGTCCGTCAACAATTACGCGAGGATTTTCGTAACGGTCCTCTAGTATCTACCAAGCACTGACGAAATTGTTACCGGCGATGATGCTTGCATTTAAGATGCCACTTGCATTGCCGACCAAAGCCGACCAAAGGTGATGAAGCTTGACAGCATCAGATGCACCAGATTGCTGCACAATGTCCGAAAACATTGATTTGAATTTAGGCCACTGGGAGTACGTTCCATCGAACGTTGGCATGGGAATGTTAAGATGGTGCGACGGTGCTATTACCACTGGATTCACCGGAGCAGATGCGGCACTTGGTGTCCCACGTACAATCAATGTGTCTAATTGAATGCAAATCTTCGAGTATGCTTCGTCTTCAGCAAAGTCGAATTCCATGTCAGCGAGAGCTAGGGCAATTTCTTTTTCAAATATTGCATTCTGCTTGGCTTTTAAATCGTTCAAATATTGCCACTTGACGTAATGGGTAGATGCCGTGATTGGATTTGCTGTGACTTCTTCCAGTAGCTGAATGAGTTTGCGTTACAAAATGCAGAAGCCTTAAGCTCTCTTTGTGTGGCGGAAGATTCATCGTCCCCATAGTGGTACATTTGTTCAGTAACGATAGCTTGGGATGCAGATTTTTGTGCAGCTAGCGATGCAGTTTGTGGTGCAGTTGATAGTGCAGTGGGTGGTGCAGCTTGTGGTACCGCTTGTGGTGCACCCTGTGCTTCTTCTTGTGATGCAGGATCTTCTACACGCTGCGATGTGGATCGAGTTGTCGGCATGATGAATTGTAGATGCTTTTCCTACTGATATCGTGATGAACAGGCAAGGCGATGTCTAATACACCGCAAAATTGACGATAGGAGTTGCTCGTTTGTGGAAGTCTTCCTCGTTGGGCCAAGCTTTGTGCCGTTGTCCAATACAACGCACTCTCAGGGATGAATTGGCTGACAGTGGATGTCTTCCTCGTTGGGCCAAGCTTTGTGCCGTTGTCCAATACAACGCACTCTCAGGGATGAATTGGCCGACAGTGGATGTCCTCCTCGTTGGGCCACGCTGTACGCCGTTGTCCAATACAACGTTGTTTTAGGGATGAGATGGCCGCCAGTGGATGTCTTCCTCGCTGGGCCACGCCGTATGCCGTTGTCCAATACAACGCACCTCAGTTCACTGGTTCACTCTTACTTTACCGGCCTGGCCGGCATCCGATTCGAAGGACCAAAATGTGTAGGATTGCGCCTTACACTAGATTACCTTAAACTCGCGATTCGAGTTTCAAAGGGAGCAAAAATCAGCACGATACCAATACACCTGAGAGCGCTGACAAGTGTCAAGTAAGAGCTACCCGCCAAGGACTCTGTAAAAGATTTGCCAGCTGGGTGATTTGAAGATGTAGAACAATAATTCTGACTCCACAATCTGTGCTGTTAACTGAATTCTGCATATATTTCTTCGGGTACTTATTACAAAGTGCTGTGCTCCGTTAGCGATGTTTACATTTTGGGGTTTATACGCTGGCTTAATTCCCCTCTTTCCGTGAACATACAAATGTTTCCTAATTGTTAGTCAATACATCACCCATGTTTTACATAACTAATCACGCAGATGGCGCTACTGTGAAGTGTGGAATAGTTGTGTCATTGCCTCGAGATGGCACTGCTATTGGTTTTACGGCATACTTTACGTGTACAACAAATTGCCTACATTTTGGCGCATTTAAATCCTAAACACCCTCCTTTCCCTCCTTTCTCTCCTTTTCCTCTTTTCCCTCCATTCCTTACTTTCCTTACTTTCCTTACTTTCCCTCCTTTCCCTCCTTTTCCTTCTTTCCCTCCTTTCCCTCCTTTCACTTCTTTCCTACCTTACCCTCCTTTCCTTCCTTTCCTTTCTTTCCCTCCTTTCTCTACTTTCCTTCCTTTCCCTTCTTTCCCACCTTTCCCTTCTTTCCTTCTTTCCCTGCTTTCCCTCCTTTCCCTCCTTTTCCTCAATTCCCTCCTTTCCATCTGTGTAGGATTGCGCCCAACACTAGATAGTTAAACTCGCGACTCGAGTTTTCTATGGGAGCAAAAATCAGCACAGTTACCATATTCACCGGAGAGCGCTAACAAGTGTCAAGCAAGAGCTACCCGCCAAGGACTCTATGCAAGATTTGCTAGCAAGGTGATATGAAGATGTAGAAATAAATTCAAGCTCCAAATCTGTGCTGTTAACTAAATTCTGCATGTATTTCTTGGGGTACTTATTACAACGTGCTGTGTTCCGGTAGCGATGTTTACATTTTTGGGTTTGTACGCTGGCTTCATTTCCCCTCTTTTCCGTGGACATACAAATGTTTCCTAATTATTAGTCAAGACACCACCCTTTGACCCCATGATTTGCATAACTAACTACGTAGATGGCGCTATTGTGAAAAGGGGAGTAGTTGTGTCATTGCCTTGAGATGGCGCTGCTATTGGTTTTATGGCTTAACTACGGTGTAAATCAAATTGCATATATTTTGGCGCATTTCAATCCTAAACATCCTGCCACCTTAAATTGGAACAATTTAATTTCATGCAAGTCCTTAAGCAAAATAATCTCGCCCTTTGCTAGATCTACCCTGATTCTTGAAATGTCTGTACCTTTAGTTCAATATGAAAGATCAATAACTCTGTGAAATAATGACAAAATGCATGTAAAATGGCACACGTGTGCACGACGAAATTGATCTACGTATCAATTATAGTGATGTTCCCAATCGTGCCCAAAGTTCCCAATCGTGGTTTCTTGGTATACCCGTTGCTGATATGATGCCACCAAAGTCACTGCCACCAAGACAGACTGCGGTAGAATCACTTGTAGATGTCTCAGCTGCTCTCTCTGATGATTTAGGATAGATGACGTCAGCTACGGATGCTCCTTCTCGTTTGGCCCGTCCGACCCTTAACTCGTCATTCTGAATTTCGATTACTCCGTTTCGCAGGCCACTTTGAAGATCACTACGATGTCTGATGACTGCGTTGCTGACAACTGGATGATGTGACAAGGACATTTCAGCGTTGTCCTCTGCTGCCACCATGCTCAAGTTATCCGTGATTAAAGCTGTTGCACACACTACTGGATCAGATGCTGGTTCGATGAGTGCATTGCCACTGACTATCCAACCAAATTTGGATTCTTGCAATATTGGACGATGCAGACCAAATGACACGCGGCGCTCCTTCAGGAATTCGTAAAACAGTTCTGCTCCAAGGATGATGTCAACACGTCCCGGCTGGTTAAAGGTGGGATCAGCTAAGATGTAGTCTTCCGGGATGTTCCAGCTACTGATGTCTACCGGTTGGGTTGGTAAAGATGCCGACGGGGTAGCCAAGACCAACATATCCAAAGTGAAGGCGTCTTCGGAACAACGTGATCGTATTGTAGCTCTTACCGAATGTCGCACATTTATGGTTGAACTGCTACCTATGCCCGACAACGGAATGTTCACTACCTTCCGTGGCAATCGTAGCAGCTGCACTAGTCGTCCAGAAATGAAGTTCGATTGTGCGCCACTGTCTAGCAGTGCACGAGCTTGATGATTCGTTCCTTGATCGTCCACGATGTTCAAAAGCACTGTCGATAACAGGACGGTAGATTTTGCTGCTCCTTGCACACTCAAGACAATCTGAGGTAATGATGGGGTGCTTGAAGATGATGACCCTGTACCTGATGTCTCTTCTTCTTGATGTGACGCGGTTGCTACATGTTCAGAACTTGGCATTTCAACAGGTTGCTCAAAATGAAGCAACGTGTGATGATGTTTATTGCATCTACGGCATGTCCTCCTTGATTCGCATCGTCGTGAAGAGTGACCAGCTCCAAGGTAATTGTAACAAAGACGAAGTTCTTGAGCCTTGATCTGTCTCTCTCGTGTTGATAACGCCAAAAACTCAGGGCAGTGAACGATGTTGTGCTGATCATCGTTGCAGAGCTTGCAGTTTTGAATGGAAGCTGTGTACACCTTGGCGCTCACCATTTTGCCTTTGTCGTCTCTTTCGCCTCTCTCAGAGGCACACTGATCCAGCACTTCGCACTGTCTGCACAAAACTCCAATGTTGTCTTCAGCTTCGGAAACTCTCCTCGGTTCATCGTCCGCTCCCACAGCTTCCTTGTTTCAGGATCGAAACATGAAGTCAAGATGTGGGTGATGATTAATTCGCTGGTTCCATCAACTTCTTTCTTCATGTAGGATAGACCATCTACATGAGTTTTACAACATTCCAACAACTCGCGCAGCCCGCGTGCAGACTCCTTGACCACGGGTTTCATCTGCAATAATCCCGCGATGTGCCTGTCCACGATCACGCGAGGATTTTCAAAGCGATCCTCCAGCAATTGCCATGCACTTGCAAAGTTGTTACCTGCGATGAGACTTGCATTCAGCACGCCACTAGCCTTTCCAATCAAGGCCTTGTTAAGGTGATGTAACTTCACCGCATCCGATGCGCTAGATTCCTTCACAATATCCAGGAACATGGCCTTGAACTTAGGCCACTGTTCATATGTTCCATCAAATGTTGGCATCGGGATGTTCAGATGATGTAATGAAGAAGATACCACGGAAGTCACTGCAGTAGCTGCAGCAATTGGAGTTCCGTGTGCTATCATGGTGTCTAACTTCATGTACATACAAGCACATGCTTCGTCGTCAGAAAAGTCGTTTTCGAGGTCTATTGGGTCCAGGGCTACTATTTTCTCAAAGATCTCTGTTTGTTTTGCTTTTAGATCTTGCAGGTAACTGTATTTCACGTTGTATGTAGTTGCATTTACTGGTGTTGTTGTGACGTCTTCCAGCAACTTTGCGAGTTTTCGCTGCTGACTAGAATGATGCAGTCGCAACATCTTCAGCTCACGTTGGTTAGTAGAAAACTCTGCATCATGGAATGATTGTTCAACAACTGCTTTCGCTTTGGACTCCATGGCTTCAGCTTGTGTTTTTGAGTGCGAGGCTTGCATCTCAGGCTGAGGTGTTGCGTTTTCTGATTGCATTGCTTGGCTTTCCGTACGCTTCGATGTGGAATGAGTTGTTGGCATTACTTAATTCGACGCTGATTTTTTGCGATACAATGATTTCCAATGAAATGTGCCAAATGATGAAATGAATCTCACGCTGAGTGAGCAGTGTGCCGTTGTCCGAGTCAACGCGCACCACGAAGGGAAGAATCGGCTGCCAGTGGATGATCCTGCGCTGGCCAGCCGTGTGCCGTTGCCCGAGTCAACGCGCACCACGAAGGGATGAGTCGGCTGCCAGTGGATGAACCTGCGCTGGCCAGCCGTGTGCCGTTGTCCGAAACAACGCGCACCACGAAGGGAAGAATCGGTTGCCAGTGAATGATCCTGCGCTGGCCAACCGTGTGCCGTTGTCCAAATCAACGCGCACCACGAAGGGATGAGTCGGCTGCCAGTGGATGAACCTGCGCTGGCCAGCCGTGTGCCGTTGACCAAATCAACGCGCACCACGAAGGGAAGAATCGGTTGCCAGTGGATGATCCTGCGCTGGCCAACCGTGTGCCGTTGTCCAAATCAACGCGCACCACGAAGGGATGAGTCGGCAGCCAGTGGATGATCCTGCGCTGGCCAGCCGTGTGCCGTTGACCAAATCAACGTGCACCACGAAGGGAAGAATCGGTTGCCAGTGGATGATCCTGCGCTGGCCAACCGTGTGCCGTTGTCCAAATCAACGCGCACCACGAAGGGATGAGTCGGCTGCCAGTGGATGAACCTGTGCTGGCCAGCCGTGTGCCGTTGTCCGAAACAACGCGCACCACGAAGGGAAGAATCGGCTGCCAGTGGATGAACCTGCGCTGGCCAGCCGTGTGCCGTTGCCCGAGTCAACGCGCACCACGAAGGGATGTTATTCATCAGATGTCGTCGTCACTGGTTCGAAGAATGTTTACCGCCATGTTTGGCATGTCTTCACTTTTTCACTGTTACTTCACTTTACTACGTAACATACCGGAATTTCAGGGTTTCCGGCTATCCGGTTCGAAGGACCAAAATGTGTAGGATTGCGCCCTACACTAGATAGTTAAACTCGCGACTCGAGTTTTCTATGGGAGCAAAAATCAGCACAGTTACCATATTCACCGGAGAGCGCTAACAAGTGTCAAGCAAGAGCTACCCGCCAAGGACTCTATGCAAGATTTGCTAGCAAGGTGATATGAAGATGTAGAAATAAATTCAAGCTCCAAAATCTGTGCTGTTAACTAAATTCTGCATGTATTTCTTGGGGTACTTATTACAACGTGCTGTGTTCCGGTAGCGATGTTTACATTTTTGGGTTTGTACGCTGGCTTCATTTCCCCTCTTTCCGTGGACATACAAATGTTTCCTAATTATTAGTCAAGACACCACCCTTTGACCCCATGATTTGCATAACTAACTACGTAGATGGCGCTATTGTGAAAAGGGGAGTAGTTGTGTCATTGCCTTGAGATGGCGCTGCTATTGGTTTTATGGCTTAACTACGGTGTAAATCAAATTGCATATATTTTGGCGCATTTCAATCCTAAACACCATCCTTTTTCTGCTTTACATCTTTTCCCTCCTTTTCATAATTTCCCTCGTTTCCCTGCTATCCCTCCTTTCCTCCTTTCCCTCCTTTCCCGCTAATCCCTTCTATCTCTCCATTCCCTCCATTCCCCCCTTACCCTCCATTCGCTCCTTTTCCTCCTTTCCCTTTTCCCTTCTTCCCTTTTTTCCCTCCTTCCCCTCCTTTCCCTCCTTTTCCATCTTTCGCTCTGTTCGAGCAGCTACGCGAATCGTGCAGATTTGAACTGCGGATCAGATCACATCTGCACCCGTTGATGTACACATCTCTATCGATCTTAAATTAATAAATAGAGGGCGAAAAGGCTTTTTCCCTCTCTTCATCACCAGCAATTTCTTACAAAGGCTTTGGTAATTATTAGCAGCAAAAACCAAAGAAAGAAAAGGCAACTTTATCCGAAAACTATTCGCAACGAAGCAACCTCCTTTCACTCCTTTTCCCTCCTTTCCCTCCTTTCCATCTTTTCCCTCCTTTCCCTCTTATACCTCCTTTCCCTCCTTTACCTATATTCCCTTTTTTCCTTCCTTTTCCTCCTTTCCCTCCTTTCCACCCTTTCCTTCCTTTCCCATCATTCCCACCTTTCCCTCCTTTCTCTTCTTTTCCCTTTTTCAATGCATTCCCTCCTCTCCCTCCTTTCCCTCCTTTCCATCCTCTACCTCCTCTCCCAACTTCCCCACCATACCCACCTTTACCTCCTTTCCCTCCTTTCCCTCTTTTCCCTCCTTTCCCTCCTTTCCCTCCTTTCCCTCCTTTCCCTCCTTTCCCTCCTTTTCCTCCTTTACCTTCTTTCCCTCCTTTCCCTCCTTTCCATCCTTCCCCTCCTTTCCCTCCTTTCCCTCTCTCCCCTCCTTTCCCTCCTTTTCCTCCTTTTCCTCCTTCCCCTCCTTTCCAACCTTTCCTTCTGTCACTGACGACAATTTAGACTTAAAAACAAAGCGTTGCTTGGCCAATACTTGCTGAAAAGCTACGCTATGCAACGCACTAGCGATGCGCGCTGGTTTAACGATTGAATTGAAAACATAGGCTTACACGAATATGATGATCAACGACGGTCAGCATTTGTGGAGCATAAATTTAATTGAATAAACTATTAAAGACATTCTTTGCCAAGAGCCAGTTGGTGCGATTATTATTGTGCTTAAGTCGGCGTGTACTGTGTCTGTCGTGGGTAGCTGCTCCAAAGACACTATCGTGTGCGCGATAAATGGTGGCTCCAGAGAGGACGCAACAACCTCAAATCAGTAAAAAGTATATTTTCCTATTTTCCCTCCTATCCCTCTTTTCCCTCCTTTCCCTCCTTTCCTTCCTTTATTTTCTTTCCCTACTTTCCCTCCTTTTCCATTTTTCCCTTTTTTCCCTTCTTTCCCACTATTCCCTCCTTTGCCTTCTTTTTCATCTTTCCCTCCATTCCCTCTTTTCCCTCCTTTTCCTTTATTCAATCTTACCCTGCTTTCGCTCCTTTTCCTCCTTTTCCTCCTTTCCCGCATTTACCTCCTTTCCCTGCTTTCCTTCCTTTCCCTCCTTTCCATCCTTTCCCTCCATTCACTCCTCTCCCTTCATTCCCTCCTTTTTCTTTTAACTTTTTCTTTTTGTTACTGACGACAATTTAGGCTTAAAAACAAAGCGTTGCTTGGTCAATACTTTCTGACTTGTTACGTTATGCAACGTGCAAGCGATGCCCGCAGGTTTAACGATTTAAAGGATAACATAGGCTAAGACGAATATGCTGATAGACGAGTCAGAATTTTAGAGTATAAAATCAATTGAAAAAATTACTGACGACGTTATTTGCCAACGGATCGGCAAAAAGTCTAATTCCCTCTTTCCCTCCTTTCCCTCTATTCTCTCATTTCCTTCCTTTCCTTCCTTTCCGTTCTTTCCCTCCTTTCCTTTTTTTCCTCAATTCCCTCCATTGCTTTCTATCCCTTCTTTCCTTTCTATCCCTTCTTTCCCTCCTTTCCCTCCTTTTTCTCCTTTCCCTTTTTTCCCTCCTTTCCCTCCTTTCCCTCCTTTCACTTCTTTTCCTCCTTTCCATCCTATCCCTTCTTTCCCTCCATTCCCTCCTTTGCCTTCTTTCACACCATTATCTCCTTTGCCACCTTTTTATCCTCTCCCTCCTTTCCCTTCTTTCCCTTCTTTCCATCCATTGCTTACTTTCCCTCCTTTTCATCCTTTGCCTCCTTTCCCTTCTTTCCCTCCCTTCCTTCCCTTCCCTTCCTTCCTTCCCTTCCCTTCCTTCCTCCTTCCCTCCCTTCCCTCCCTTCCCTCCCTTCCCTCCCTTCCCTCCCTTCCCTCCCTTCCCTCCCTTCCCTCCCTTCCCTCCCTTCCCTCCCTTCCCTCCCTTCCCTCCCTTCCCTCCCTTCCCACCCCTTCCCTCCCTTCCCTCCCTTCCATCCCTTCCCTCCCTTCCCTCCTTTTCTGCTTTTCCCTCCTTTCCTTACTTTCCCTCCGTTCCCTCCTTTTCCTCCTTTTCATCCTGTTTCTCCTTTCCCTCCTGTCCCACCATTTTCTCCTTTTCCTGCTTTCCCTCCTTTCCCTCTATACCCTTTTCACCCTCCTTTATCTCTTTTCCCTCCATTCTTTCCTTTCCCTCCTATGCCTCTCTTTCTTCTTTTCCCTCCTATCCATCCTTGTCCTCCTTTCTTTTCTCCTTTCCCTCTTTTCCGTCCATTCCCTCCTTTCCATTCTTCCTCTGTTCCCTCCAATCCCTCCTTCCCTTGCTTTCCCTTCTTTTCCTCCTTTCCCTCCTATTCCTGCTTTCGCTCCTTTCCTTCCTTTCCCTCCTATCCCTCCTTTTCCTTCTTTTTCTCCTATCTCTCCTTTTCCTTCTTTCCTTTGTTTTCTTCCTTCCCTCCTTTCCGTCCATTCCCTCCTTTCTCTTCATTTCCTCCTTTCCATAAATCCTCTGTTCCCTCGTTTCCCTCCTTTTCTTTCATTCCCTCCTTTCCTGCCTTTCCTCCCTTTCCCCCCATTCCCTTCTTTCCCTCCTTTCCCTGACTACCTTCCTTTGCATTCTTTACCTACTTTCCCTCCTTTTCCTCCTTTCCCTCCCTTTCCTCCTTTCCCTTCTTTTCCTTCTTATCCTCCATTCTCTCCTTTCCTTCTTTTCCCTCCTTTCCCTCCTTTCCCTCCTATCGTTCCTTTTCCTCCTTTTCCTCCTATCTCCTCTTTCCATCCTTTGCCTCCATACCCTCTTTTCCCTTCTTTCCTTTTTTTTCTTTTCCATTTTTTCCCTCCATTCTCTCCTTTCCCTCGTTTCCCCCATTTCCCCCCTTTCACGCCTTTCCCTCCTTTCCTTCCCTTCCTTCCTTTCTTTTCTTTCCCCTGTATCTCTCCATTCCCTCCTTACCCTTCTGTCTCTCCTTTCCTTCTCTTTCCCTCCTTTCCCTCCTTTCCCTCTTTTCCTTCCTTTCCCTTCTTTCCCACCTTTCCCATCGTTCCCTATCTAATAAATTAACACTTAAAAGCTGGCTGTGAAATACGGATTGCCGATAGCCGTAGAGAATAGATAAACCGTTGCGTCCTTTGCGCCAATCCATTTTCTACTGTTTATTCACTTGTCATTTCATTATATAGTTCATTTGCTAGTTCATTGCATCCTTATCCTAATAGTTCATTTTCCAATGCCCATCAGTAATCACCATTGAATCAACATCACCATTTGAAACAATTCGCGAAAACATGCAATTTCAATTAATAAAATTTTCTAAACTAACTACAATGCAATTTAATTCAATTTCCAATATTCCAGCCACCAATGAAAGTTTTTCTTTAAATTATCTGAGAAATTAAATTGTAAAGCAATAAGAAAAAGGAAGTAGTTCTGCCTAAATTCTCCTTATCAGTAAATGTTGTGCATGTCGCTTTCCCATCGGTGTGATGATGAGTGAGGTGTAGATTGTGTTGCTCTTCCTGTTGAAGTGTTTAAAGTGGTGAAAGGGTGTAAATATTGTGGAAATTTTTGTTACACATGACGGCTGAATAACAGGACTTTGATGTGTAGTGAAAATGTATCGAGAGACGATTAAAATACCCTTGATTTTAATTAATTTATTTTGTGCTGTTTCAGTAGCTGTAAGCAGTTCCAATGTGTTAGTGAACTGTACGAACGAAGCAGGATCTCCTGAAATAGCATATAACGTGTATTAGTATTAGTTGTAAGCAAAACGGGCATCGATCATTACTAATACACTCAGTGTGCTGATGAGTGTTTGTAAACACTCGTCATGAGTAGCAAGAAATGTATAAGACCGGTGTTGATTAGTGACGACCCGGTTACTTGTATGGGTATATGACATGGTCAATTTCATCGAGCTTGCACAAGGCTTACTAAGCCAGCGGCTAAGATGATTAACGACATAGTGAACGTGAAGTATTGGTGCGATGCTTGGAACAAGAAGGCTAAGGTGTATCAAAATCGGACGAAATGCTAGAAATCAAAGCGATGTTAGAAAATATTAAATTGTCAATTGTTGCTATCGAGGAGAAAATTAAAAAGAGTGTGTGTGAAGTTGTTAGCATTGGTATTACCAATATGCTGAAAACTTCGATTGATGCTCTTGAAACGAAATTGGCCAGTAGTGTTACTGATGCGGTTAACATCGGCATCTCTAGCATTGAGAAAAAAATAAATGCAAAAGTTGCATGCAATATGCCACAAAAAAACTTGGTAGAAAAATTTGATGCAACTTCCCTTAATTCGCAGAATACTGAACACACTGATTCAATAGGTACAACAGAGTCGACAACTCTAACTCGTAAAAGAAAAAGGACAAATAGTGGAAGGATGGAAACTCCTAGAAATACCAAACTTCCCAATATCTCAAAAATAGATAATCAAGTAAAAAACAATACAGGGACTTTAATAATTAAACCAAAGATAGATCAGACTTATGACAAAACTAGAAGCGACATGAGAGCAAATCTGGATCCAAGAATACATAAAATAACAAATTTCCGTAATGGTAAGTCTTCACTTTCAAATTTCCGTAACAATAAATTTCCTGGTCAAATTATTGTTGAATGGGCTTCACAAGAAGGGATTGACCATATAAGAAAGGAAATACAGACACCTCTGGGTGAGCAGTATCTAACTTTCTTGCCAACTAGAAAGTTCCGTATTATGGGTTTGTCGGAAAATTACGAAGAAGACGAAATGGTAGATCTCATCAAAATGCAAAATAATGGCTTTTCAGCAGCGTACATCAAAATTTTGGGAAAATTCGAAAAAGCTGACTATGAATACAAAAAGTATAATGTCATAATTGAGGCGGATCACGACACAGCAATTTACTTAGCCAGAGAAAAAAAGATTAACATTGGATTTGATAGAGTCTGCGTACACGAATCTTTTCATATCATGAGATGTTTTAAGTGCGGACAATTTGGTCATAAAAGCACAACATGTGATAATGAAGAAACTTGTTCCAAATGTAGTGGTAAACATAAAACATCAGATTGTAAGTCGTCATCTGAAAGCTGCATTAACTGTTCCACCCAAAATATGCAAAGAGGATTAAAACTGAAAACTGCTCATTCAGCCTTCAGTAAAGAATGTCCCACGTTTAAATGGTTGAGATCAAGAAAACAGCAATTGAGTAAGTAGCAATTGCAGAATAAACATAGTATGAACATATAGATGTTATACATGAATGTGG
This sequence comes from Anopheles merus, assembly GCF_017562075.2. NCBI lineage: Eukaryota > Metazoa > Arthropoda > Insecta > Diptera > Culicidae > Anopheles > Anopheles merus. The sequence goes on along the minus strand of NW_024427700.1, from coordinate 48,387 downwards.
CTGGATTGTCGTCTAGTCACATAATGTTGAATCATATTGTACAAACAATTCAACCTTGGTTAGTGATTATAACCGAAACACACATTGTGGAAGCTGAAGCTTTCGAACAGTATGGAATTCCTGGATTCACGGTAATTTCATGCTTATCCAATTCTCGATATACTGGAGGTGTGACTATATCTATAAAAGAGTCGATAATTTACAAAATTTAAGTTAATGATGCTCGCGAAGGTAACTGGTTTTCATCAATTTCAGCGACAATAAGTAAGAAATCATTCATATTTAGTCTAGTGTACCATTCAACAAGTTCTAGCAATGCCCATTTTGTTAATTTACTTGAATGGTGGTTCGATAATTTTCTTGATCTTGGACAAGACAACATTCTAATAGGAGATTTTAACATCAATTGGTGGAGCTCCGTAGAATCTAAACCACTGAGACAGCTTATGGAATCTTTTAACATGAATCAGATTATCACTGAGGAAACTCGAAAAACTCAGCGAAGTAAATCTCTAATAGATCATGTATACTGCGATCATAACTCATTCATAGCGAAGACTGATCCTACATTGAAAATAGCAGACCATGAAACCATTGTTCTAACGTTGCAAAAATGCAATGTTTCATTAAAAAATGAAAAAAAAAAACATTTAAAAGTTGGAAAAGATACAGTAAAGACAAAATATGTTCATCTATGAATGTTAATCTACCAATCACAAATTTACATTTGCATGATAAAGCACACCGGCTAGAACAAGTAAAAAAAATAGTATAGCTCAACTCATTGATGTTGCTGTAGTAAACAATAACAGTTATCAAAATTGGTACACCGCGGATTTACAATGTAAAAAGCAGAGCTTGTCGTTTGTCCAAGTTTGTCCAACGTTTGTCCAAGCTCTGCTTTTTACATTGTAAATCCGTAATACTTCACATTTTTAAAAACCAATTCAGAGTTAGACTGGTTATCTTACAAAACCAGTAAAAATTGCTACCTACGGGAGCTCAGAATGACGAAAAGAAATTATTCTGAGCGAAAAATTAATGAATCGAAAAATGATAGCAAACAATTGTGGAAGTTGTTAAAAAGTTGGTAGCAAACAGGTAGGGTGCAATTCAATGACAAGATAATCGAAGATGAGTCCGAAATTGCCCGGTTGTTTAATGAACACTTTGTCAATAGTGTTATGGACATACATAAAAGCATTCTTCAATGCAATGAATCAGAGCAAATGAAAAATATGGAGCAAACAAGAAAAAGATTTCACTTTCAGCCGATTGATATTCAAACACTCCAAAGAATCTGATTCAAATTGAAAGGAGCTTCTGGACTTGATGATATAAATGGTAAAGTGATACGAGATTGTCTCAGTGTCACAGGGGACGCGTTACTAAACATTATTAACGATTCTTTGATTACGGGACAATTTCCACATACTTGGAAAGAATCAATAGTGATCCCCATCCCTAAGATTAATGGTACAATAATGGCAGAAGAGTTCAGACCGATAAATATGCTAAACACCCTAGAACAAATTTTAGAACTCGTGGTGAAGGAGCAACTGGTTCAATACTTAAAGGAAAACAAATTATTAGTTCCAGAACAATCAGGATATAGAGAATCTCATTCCTGTGAAACAGCTCTGAATCTTGTACTTGAGAAGTGGAAAACCAATTTAAACAAAAAACATATTACATTAGCTGTCTTTTTCGATTTGAAAAGAGCCTTTGAAACAATATCGAGACCTTTGTTAATCAGTGTCTTAAAAAACTTCGGTATTGTGGGACAAGAACTTGATTGCTTTATTTAAATTAATTTCTTTATTTTATTTAAATTAAATTATTCAGAAGGGAGCACTCAGAGAACTCGTTTTAAAACCACAACATCGGAATCTCTTGAAAACTCATTGGGAGTCCCCCAAGGAAGTGTGCTTGGTCCTATTTTGTTTATTATGTGTATAAATGACACGAAAAATGTATTGAAATTTTGTGATATTAATCTCTTTGCTGACGACAAGGTGGTCTTTCTCTCTTGTAGCTCTGTAAAAGAAGCAACAACGAAGCTAAATGAGGATCTGGCCTCGCTAGATCAATGGTTGAAGTACAAAAAATTTAAATTAAATGCAAAAAAAAACTAAAATGTTAGTGCTGTCCCGTTCCAAGACCCTCTTTGACTAACAGATCAATATTGATGACGAGGCCATAGAGAGAGTTAAAGAAATAAAATATCTTGGAGTCACAATAGATGAAGAACTGAAATGTACAAGCTACATTGATAATATTATTAAGAAAATGACGAAAACTGCGGGGTTATTTGTCGACTAAAAAAGACTTAAGTGATACAGCTTTACAAGTCTCTTATGGCTCCACATCTGGATTTTTGTCCGTCAATTCTCTTTATTGCTAATGCAGGACAAATGACAAGAATGCAAAAACTGCAAAACAGAGCAATGCGAGCTATTCTAGGATGAGGATGGTATACGTCGTCATTGATTATGCTGGATACCCTAAAATGGATGTCGGTGAAACAGCGGGTAATGTACCAAACAATGATTTTTGTTTATAAACTCCTGAACAGTCACTTGCATCAATATCTTTGTGATCGGGTTGTTCGAGGATTAAATGTACACGACTACAACACAAGAAGAGCAGCAGACCCGAGAGTTTCTAAGGTTGAGACAGCATCAGCAATGAACTCTTTGTTTTTCAAAGGCATACAAACTTTTAATATGATGCCCAGAGTGGTTTGTAATGCAGAGACTATACCCCAATTTAGGAGACTGTGTGCAACTCACATCAAGGCCACTATCGTATGAAGTATGACTGTTTTGACAATAGAGTAAGTAAGTAGATTAATTTAGAAAAGACGAAATCCGCGAAAGCGTGAATGAAATATAAATTGATAAATAAATGTGTTAGTCACTTGTTGTGTAAACCTCACTTGTCATCCAGCTTTGATGATGATGATGATGATTTTAGCTTTGTTTTTTTTTGCTTTTAATTCTTTCTATATATCATTTTCAAATTAAATTTAAAAAAAGTTAAAATTAATAAACAAGTAAACATAAAAACAAAAAATAAAAGAAAAGAATGAGTCAATATAGCATTGAGACAGGCGCGCAAAAAATAGTATATCTAATTTGATAACTTTCCTGGTGGTAGTGGTCTGGTCCAATGCAACCCGAAACGTGAATCGTCATAAATTGAACAGTAACGGAATAAGGAAAAAGTACGCTGTGAGATAGTTTTGAAAGTGGTTCTCTATCGCCATTAGTTGAGTGTAGGTTGAACCTACAAGAGAAACGAAATCAGGTACCATGTATTGAGACCGACCATGACTGCTTCATAAAGAGGAATATAAGTTTTGTAGCCACTACGTTCTTGAAATACTTACATGCCTTATGATTTGATTATTTGCTTAATTACTAATTTACAACAACACAATTATCGGTAAGATACAATCGTTCCTCTCAATACTTTATCGGGGTAAGAGGTGGGACTCATCATCATCATCATCATCATTTATGTGTTGATCTGTTGATGTGTGTTTACATTTGTATCCTCGTGTCATTTCGCCTATCATTTCATTCGTTGCACGAATCGAGGTTAGGAAGTATCGCAATTCTAGCAGTGGCTCGAACAATTTGTTTTCCTGCTGCTGTGTATAGTGTTACAATCCTAATGAAACCGTCCTTTCCTGAGTGTAACTTTGTGATTCTTCCCATGGGCCATAAGGTAGGTGGCACATTATCTTCCTTGATTATTACCAGTTGTCCCTCTTTTAGCTGTACCGGTTGAGCCATGGAATGTTTTGCGCGGGCCTGAAGCTGTTGTAGGTATTCCGGATACCAATGCGACCAAATGGATTGTAAATATTTTTGCACTAAGTCGAACTCCTTCAACCTATTTGCTGGAACCTGGCTTCTATCAACTTGCGGTAGTGACAACATGTTTGACCAAACTAAAAAATGTCCTGGGGTTAGCGGTTCCGTATCTGAAGGATCACTCGATAGTGGAACTAAAGGTCGAGAATTCATGCACAGTTCAACCTCAGCTAACAATGTGACCATTCCTTCCTGAGTAAGGCTCGTGCTACCTAGCGTGCGGATGAGATGTTGTTTCGCTGACCGTACTTCCGCCTCCCACAAACCACCGAATTGGAGTGCCCTAGGTGGAATGAATTTCCACTGGATTTTGTTGTTGCTCTACCAGTTAAACACCTCGCTACGCTCCTGTTCACTGCACTTGAAAATTTAATAGAGGCGATGTAGCTCGTGTCCAGCTCCCTTGAATGTGGTAGCGTTATCAGAATGCAGATCAGCAACCTTCCCTCTGGGAGCCACGAAACGGCGTAATGCTGCCAGGAAAGCTGTTGTAGTGAGGTCACTCACTAATTCGATGTGGACAGCTCTAGTTGCAAAGCACACGAAAATAGCGATGTTTGCTTTCGTCGGACTTCGATTACGTACAGGTGATTTTAGATAGACCGGTCCACAGTAGTCGATGCCACTAACCGAAAACGGCCTTGTTGGTGAAACCCTTGAAATAGGAAGATCGGCTACGGCTTGTTTCACCAGCGTGGGTTTGGCCTTGAAGCATCTGTGACAACGATGATAAACAGCCTTCGTAAGATTGCGTCCACCGATTATCCAAAACCGTTGACGAAGCATGGATAGTAAATGTTCTGGTCCGGAATGCAAGTACTTCTGATGGTATGCCTCTGCCAATAGCGTAGAAAGCTGATGCTTCGAAGACAGTATGATTGGATGCTTGGTTGAATCGGGTAAATTTGCATTGCTAAGTCGACCCCCAACACGCATGATTCCTGCATGGTCGATAAATGGCGATAACCAGTTTAGCTTCGAGCTACGTGATAGCTCCTTACCATTTGCGATATGGTGTCGATCCTCTGCAAACGAATCCTGCTGGGCTAAGTGACACAACCATAACTCGGGTTGATCTAAATCATCGCTTGTAAGTGGCGGAACTGAAGCAATGAGATCATGAATTGTGCCATTCGTTGTGAGCCTTTCCGATGGCTTCTTTGCCCTCAAACATTGAATGAACCGTAAACAGTATGCAGCAGTTCGACGAAGTTTTAGGTAAGTAGAAAACCGTAAAAATAATCTACTGTTAAAGTTGTTAACACTGGCTACTGCAGCAACTGGTAATTTTACTACTCGGTCCCCTTCTGATGATTCGCCTTCCTCTGTTGCAGGTTCTCTTTTTGGCCAGTCGTTTTCCATGCCACTAAGCAAACGTGGCCCATGCCACCACTGATGACATGATTCTTTGATGATTCTGATGACATTGAATCTGTCCAACCAAATGCATCATATGTACCGGGGAGTGATTGACTGATCTTCCGGAATAGTTGCGTTGCTAATTTCGCTGCACAGAGCTCAAGCCTAGCGATTGAGTTGGGTTCGTCAACGACACAACCTTCGATTTAGCAGCCAAAAGTTGCACCGATACCCCTGAATGAGCTTCTGCTCTGACGTAGCAACACGCACCATACGCATTTTGCGAAGCATCTGCGAAGGCATGCAACTGCACGCGTGTAGCCCCTCTAAGTGATATGAATCTAGGAATGCATATTTCGCGCAGCAGTGGCAGTTTAGAGTGAAACGATGCCCATTCCCTTTGGAGATGTGATGGAAGCCCGCTATCCCAGTCCCAAGGCTTTCCGTTTACCTTCAAGGACCACTATTGTTGCATGAACAGTTTAGCAATAACGATAATTGGGCTCAACAAACCAAGCGGAAATTTTGGCAATGTACGATAATGTTAGCCTCTTTGTTAAAACGGTTGCAGTGGTAGCAGATCAATCCGAAACTGACGCATATCTACTGCTGGTTCCCAAACAAGTCCTACTGTTGCCACAACTTGAGGATCATGCACTTCTTGTGCACGCCCTGGAGTGCTTCTGGTACGTGGCATGCCCATTTTTTTAACGCAAAGCCAGCCGAATTAAGCATTTGCAAAATATGTGTACGTATTTCGATTGCATCTGAGATTTCATCTGTTCCCGATAATAGATCATCCACATAAAAGTCACGAAGTACTACATTTACTGCCAGTGGGTACTGAGTATGGTGATCATGAGTTATTTGCTTCAATGTCCTCGTTGCCAAGAATGGTGCGGATGCGGTGCCGTATGTTGCTGTTAGTAGTTGGAAGGTTTGGATTGGTTCTGACGGATCTTCCCTGTAACGTATACGGAGGTACTGATGGTCTCGCTCATCGTGGAGAATCTGGCGGTACATCTTTTCCACGTCGGCAGATAGCGCACGTGATCGAAAACGAACGATGATTGAGAAGAGGTCATCTTGGATTACCGGTCCCACTAATAGCTTATCGTTCAATGAGTACCCTGACGAAGTTTTGTAAGATGCATCAAATACAACTCGCACCTTTGTAGTTGTGCTCGTCTCTTTGGTCACCGCATGATGTGGCAGGTAGTAGTGCTCGCATAAATTGCAATTGACTGATCTTGACTTTGACGATCCTAAAACGACACGAGGATTAGAGCTCTGTGGCAAACATACAACATACCTGCCAGATGCATCTCTGGTTGTAGTGGTTACGAAATGCTTCTCGCAGGCATCCTCTTCTGCTGATAGTATAGGATCCTCAGCGACTGTTTCGATCTCCCAAAAGCGTTCCATTATCGATGCCGGTGAAGGCGTGACGTCGGTAGATAGGTGGCATAGCTGCGAACCATGAGCACCACCTAACGATGCATTTCCTGCGACAACCCAGCCGAAAGCAGTCTCCACAAGCCATGGTTTCCCTTCGCCGAGGGAACGTTTTCTACCGGAATGAAGCTCCCAGTATGTATCTCCACCGATGATGATGTCGATCTTGCCAGGCACATAAAACGAAGGGTCAGCAAGCGGCAAGCTCGGCATTTCCCATGATGATGCATCAATTGGAGCCGTTGGTATTTGAATAAAGGGAGAGTCCAAGATGAGCAATTCCAGCTGAGATGCACGAGTGTTGTTCCTTGCTTCGACGGTTGCAACGATCGAACCTTTCATCAGCTGTGACGCATTTCCGATACCTGCGACGGACACATTGACCTTGATGCGAGTTAACCCGAGAAGCTTCCGAGCAAGCGTTTTTGGGGCCAAATTCGACATAGAACCGGAGTCGAGACGTGCTCTTGCTTTCATGTCTCTTTCCGTATCCGTCAACGATGTATAGCAGCGCCGTTTCCAAAATCACCATACCATCAATGTTTTGAACTCCTTTCCCTCCTTTCCCTCCTTCCCCTTCTAAGCCTTCTTTCCCTTCTTTCCATCCTTTCCCTGCTTTCCCTCCTTTTCCTTCAATCCCTCCTTTCCCTCCTTACCCACCATTCCCTCGATTCCTTCCTTTCCTACCTTTCCCTTCTTTCCCTCCTTTCCGCCTTTCCCACTTATCCCTCCTTTGCCTCCTTTCCTACTATTCCCTCCTTTGCCACCTATTCCATCATTTTCTCTTTTGCCTATTTTTTCTCCTTTCTCTCCTTTCCCTCCTTTCCCTGCTTTCCCACCTTTAACTCCTTCCCTTCTTTCCCACCTTTTTCTCCTTTCCCTCCTTTTCATCCTTTTCCTCCTTTTCTTTCCCACCTTTTCCTTATTGACCTTTTTCCCTTTTTTCATTGACGACAATTTAGACTTAAAAACAAAAAGTTGCTTGCTCAATACTTTCCGACTAGCTACGTTATGCAACGCGTCAGCGATGCGCACCGGTTTAACGATTTAATGGAAAACATAGGCTAAGACGAATATGCTGATCGACGACGGTCAGTATTTTTAGAGTATAAATTCAATTGAATAAATTAATGAAGACATTATTTGCCAAGAGCCAGTTGGTGCGTTTATTATTGTGCTTAAGTCGGCGTGTAGTATGCCTGTCTTGAGCTGCTGCTCCGAAAGACACTTTCGTGCGCGCGATAAATGGTGGCTCCAGAGAGGACGCATCAATAAACGGATCGGCAAAAAGTCTCATTCCCTCCTTTCCCTCCTTTCCCTCTTTTCCCTTCTATCGCTCCTTTCCTTCCTTTCCCTCCTTTCCATACTTTCCCTCCTTTCCCACTTTTCCCTTCTTTCCCTCCTTTCCCTCCATTCCCTCCTTTGACTTCGTTCCCCCCATTCTCTCCTTTGCCTCCTTTTCGTCCTTTCCCTCCTTTTCGTCCTTTCTCTCCTTTCCCTTCCTTCCCTCTTTTCCCACCTTGCCCTTCTTTCCTTCTTTTCCCTTCTTTCCCCCATTCCCTACTTTTCTACTTTTCCTGCATTTCCTCCTTTCCCTCCTTTCCTTCCTTTCTCTCCTTTCCATCCTTTCCCACCCAATCACTTTTCCCTCTTTTCCATTCTTTCCCACCTTTCCCTCCTTTGCCACCTTTTCCTTACTTCTCTCCTTTGCCACCTTTTTCTCCTTGGCATCGTTTCACTTCAATCCCTCCTTTCCCTCCTTTCCCTCCTTTCCCTTCTTTCCCTTTTTTCCCTTCTGTCCCTCCTTTCCATCTTTTCCCACCTTTCTTTCCATTTCCTTACATATCCTCCTTACCCTCCTTTCCCACCATTCCCTCTTTTCCTTCTTTTCCATCCTTTCCTTCCTTTCCCTTCTTGACCACCTTTCCCTATTTTTCCTCTTTTCCCTCCATACCTTTCTATCCCTTTATCCCTCCTTACCCTCTTTTCCCTCTTTTCTCTTTTCCCTTCCTTCACACAATATCCTACTTACCCTCCTTTCCCTTCTATTCCTCCTTTCCCTCTTTATCCTTCTTTCCCTTCTTTCCCTCCTTTCCCTACTTTCTCTTCTTCCCCATCTATCCTATTTCACCTCCTTTCCTTCCTGTCCCTTAATTTCCTGCTTTCCCTTCTTTCACTCCTTTCCCTTATTTTCCTCGTGTCCCACCATTCCCTTCTTTCCCTTCTTTCCTTGCATTCCCTCCTTTCCGTCCTTTCCCTCCTTTCCCTCCTTTCCCTCCTTTCCCTCCTTTCCCTCCTTTCCCTCCTTTCCCTCCTTTCCCTCCTTTCCCTCCTTTCCCTCCTTTCCCTCCTATTCCTCCTTACCCTCCTTTCCCTCCTTTCCCTCCTTTCCCTCTTTTCCCTCCTTTCCCTCCTTTCCCTCCTTTCCCTCTTTTCCATCCTTTCCCTCCTTTCTCTCCTTTCCCTTCTTTCCCTCCTTTCCCTCCTTTCCCTCCTATCCCTCCTATCCATCATTTCCCATCATTCCTTACTATCCTTCCTGTTCTTCCTTTTCCTTCTTTCCCACAATTCCCTCCTTTTCCTGCTTTCCCTCGTATCCCTCCGTTCCCTCCTTTGACTCTTTTATCTCATTTCCCTCCGATCTCTCTTTTTCCTGTTTTGCTTTCTATCCCTCTTTTTCTTCTTTTCCCTTCTATCCCTCCTTTTCCTCCTTTCCTTTCTTTTCCTCCTTTCCCTCTTTTCTGCCATTTTCTCCTTCACCTTCATTCCCTCCTTTCCATTCTTGCTCTGTTCCCTCATATTCATCCTTTCCCTCCTTTCCCTCCCTTCCCTCCTTTCCCTCCTATCCCTCCTTTTCCTCCTTTCCCTCCTTTTCTTCCTTTCCCTGCTCTTGCTGCTTTCTCTCCTTTCCCTCCTTACGCTCCTTTCCCTCCTTTTCCTTCCCTATCTCCTTTCCTTACTTTCCCTCCTATCCCACCCTCCTTTCCCTGCTTTCCTTCGTTTCCCTCCTTTTTTTCCTACTTTCCTTTCTTTTCCTCCTTTCCCTCTTTTCTGTCCATTCCCTCCTTTCCCTTCATTCCTTCCTTTCCATAATTCCTCTGTTCCCTCGTATCCCTCCTTTCCCTCTTTGTCCTCCTTTCTCTCCTATCCTTCTCTTTCTTTTTTCCTTCTTTCCTTTCTTTTCCTCCTTTCCCTCTTTTCCGTCCATTCCCTCCTTTCCCTTCATTTTCTCCTTTCCATAATTCCTCTGTTCCCTCGTATCCCTCCTTTCCCTCCTTTCCATCCTTTTCCTCCATTCCCTTCTTTCCCTCCTTTCCCTACTTTCCCTCTTTTCCCTAATTTCCATTCTTTCCCTCCTTTTCCTGCTTTTCCTCCTTGCCCTCCTTTTCCTCCTTTCCCTTCTTTTCCTTCTTATCCTCCATTCTATCCTTTCCTTCCTTTCCCTCCTTTCCCTTCTTTCCCTCCTTTCCGTCCTTTCCCTTCTTTCCCAACTTTCCCATCGTTCCCTTTCTAATAAACTAACACTTAAAAGCTGGCTGTGAAATACGTATTGCCGATAGCCATACGGAATAGATAAATTGTTGCGTTCTTTGCGCCAATCAATTTTCTACTGTTTATTCACTTGTTATTTCATTACATAGTTAGCTTGCTAGTTCATTTCATCCTAATACTTAAAAATATAATAAATATAAATTCTCCTGATCAGTAAATGTTGTGCATGTCGCTTTCCCATCGGTGTGATGATGAGTCCTCACTCATCATGTGTAGTTTGTGTTGCTCTTCCTGTTGAAGTGTTTAAAGTGGTGAAAGGGTGTGAATATTGTGGAAACTTTTGTTACACATGACGGCTGAATAACAGGACTTTGATGTGTAGTGAAGTTGTATCGAGAGACGATTAAAATACCCTTGATTTTAATTTATTTATTTTGTGTTGTTTCAGTAGCTGTAAACAGTTCCAATGTGTTAGTGAACTGTACGAACGAAGGAGGATCTCCTGAAATAGCGTATAACGTGTATTAGTATTAGTTGTAAGCAAAACGATTGTATTAGTTGTACTGCATCTTCATCCAAGATGGCAAGATATACAATGAGATTGTCTCAAGTGTCCCCAAGGTTCATACAAATGCTCTAGAATGACTTCCGAGGATGTTCAAGATGTCCCCAAGGTTCATACAAACACTCTAGAATGCCTGCCGAAGTTTTCCAAATGGTCCCCAAGGTTTAAACAAATGCTCTAAAATGACTTCCGAGGTTGTCCCAAGTGTCCCCAAGGTTTATACAAATGCTCTAGAATGACTTCATAGGTTATCCAAGGTGTCCCCAAGGTTCATACAAACACTCAAAACTGATTTTAAAGGATGTCCCAAGTGTCCCCAAGGATTATACAAATGCTCTAGAATGACTTCAGAGGTTGTCCAAGATATCCCCACGGCTGGTACAAACACGCTCTGATGCCTTCCGAAGTTGTCTCAAATGTCCCCAAGCTTCACACAAAAGCTCTAGTATGACTTTAGAGGTGGTCCAAAATGACCCAAAGGTTCATACGAGCACTCTAGAATACATTCCAAGGTTGTTGCAAGTGTCCCCAAGGTTAATACAAATGCTCTAGAATGGCTTCAGAGGTTATCCTAGGTACCTCCAAGGTTTATACAAATGCTCTAGAATGACTTCAGTGAATGTCCAAGGTGTCCCCAAGGATCGTACAAACAATCTAGTATGACATCAGAGGTTGTCCAAGTTGTCCCTAAGGTTTATACAAATGCTCTAGAATGATTTCAGAGGTTGTTGAAGGTATCTACAAGGTTTATAGAAACACTCTAAAATAAATTCAGAGGTTATCCAAGGTGTCCCCAAGGTTCATACAAGCACTCTTGAATGCTTTCCGAGGTTGTTTCAAGTGTCCCCAAGGTTAATACAAATGCTCTAGCATGACTTCAGAGGTTGTTCAGGGTATCTCCAAGTTTTATAAAAAAGCTCTAGAATGTCTTCAGAGGTTATCCAAGGTGTCCCCAAGGTTCATGCAAACACTCTAGAATGCCTTTCGAGTTTGTCCCAAGTGTCCCCAAGGTTTATATAAACACTCAAGAATGATTTAAGAGGTTGTCCAAGGTGTCCTTAAGGTTTATACCAACACTAAAGATTGATTTTAGAGGATATCCAAGGTGTCCCCAAGGTTCATACAAATACTCTAGTATGACTTCAGAGGTTGTCCAATGTGTCTCCTAGGTTTATACAAATGCTCTAAAATGACTTCAGAGGTTGTCCAAGGTGTCCTCAAGGTTCATACAAACACGCTAGAATGACTCCATCGGTTGTCCAAAGTGTCCCAAGGTTCATACAAGCTCTTTAAAATGCATACCGAGACTATCTCATATGTCCCCTAGATTCAATCAAATGCTCTAGAAAGCCTTCCGAGGTTGTCCCAAGTGTCCCCAAGGTTTATACAAATGCTCTAGAATGCCTAACGAGGTTGTTCAAGGTATCTCCAAGGTTTATACAAATGCTCTAGAATGACTTCAAATGTTATCCAAGGTGTCCCCAAGGTTCATACAAACACTCAAGAATGATTCTAGAGGTTGACTCAAGTGTCTCCAAGATTGATAGAAATGCTCTAGAATGACTTCCGAGGTTGTTCAAGGTATCTCCAAGGTTTCTACAAATGCTCTAGAATGACTTCAGAGGTTATCCAAGGTGTCACAAAAGGTTCATACAAACACTCTCGAATGCCTTCCGAGGTTGTCCGAGGTGTTCCCAAGGTTCATACAAATGCTCTAGATGACTTCAGAGGTTGTCCAAGGTGTCCTCAAGTTTCATACAAACACTCTAGAATGACTTCCGAGGTTGTACAAGGTGTCTTCAAGGTTCATACAAGCTCTTTAGAATGCGTTCCGAGAGTGTCTCAAGTGTCCCCAAGCTGCATACAAATGCTCTAGAATGACTTTCGAGGTTGTTCAAGGTGTCCCCAAGGTTCAAACAAACACTCCCACTTAAACAATGGAAGCCCAAATTTTGAGTGATTCAGGCCGAGGGGTATAAGGAAGCTTGAGGAAGCAAGGAGAAAAGCGCTGCGATGAGAGATCGCATTCTGTTTTACACGCGCGCTTCACTTACACCAATACAAATACCGTGCTTTGATGAGCCGTCTGTGAATGTGTGTGTCTTCTTTCAGCGAGCTCAACAACTTGGAGCTGCTCGTCACATCGTGTTGTCTCGCTTACACTACAGCATCGAACCATCGCTCCGTATATCCCCCCTCCTACGCGTACAAAACCACCAGTACAGCGCGATGCTTTGCCGGAGATGGTTGTGCGCGTTTTGGTCTAAGTCCCGCGCGCAGTGTTTGTGCGCTGGTGCGCATTTCGTTCAAAGTCTGGTGTGTTTTGGTAAAGTGTGAAGTGAATAAACAGTGTGCACAGACGCACATGCAGTGCGTGCATCGACAGGTAAGAATTTGCTGAACAGAGGCAACGCAGATTGTCTACAACTTTCTCGCAGCCTGGCTCGAATCGGTACTTTACAGTATGACGCCATTCGTGAGTATGAAGGATTCTAAATGTGTTGTGAAAGTGTAATTTATGTTTCAATAAAAAAACGAGAAATGAAAGAAACAAATATCTTTGAATGTGTTGGTAGCATGACTGGAAAGAACACGAACACTGCACTGCACTGCAGAGCGCACCGTGCGTTACGGGTGGGGAAGGGGAGGGCTCGCGCGAAAGTGTAACTCATTCCTCGAAAAGTAACTGCTAACAGGGGACGGTACTCAAATCACTCAAAAAATACACTCATTTTGCCGGACGGGTCTAGAATGCCTGCCGAAGTTGTCCAAAGTGTCCCCAAGGATTAAACAACGCTCTAGAATAACTTCCGAAGTTGTCCCAAGTGTCCCCAAGTTTTATACAAATGCTCTAGAATGACTTCAGAGGTTGTTCAAGGTATCTCCAAGGTTTATACAAATGCTCTAGAACAGTGGTCGCCAAAGTCCGGCCCGCGGGCCAAATGCGGCCCGCGGCAACATTCTATCCGGCCTGCGAAAGGTTTGGACTGATTTTGAAAGATGGGAAGAAACTATTCGTATACAAATCACTAAATATATTTTAGAATAGCATTTTATGCCAACGAACTCTTTCAACTTTAATTAAAGTACTATGGAATGGCAGGCCTTGACCGACAACGGTTGTTGAGCCGAAAGAAGAAGAAGGCTATGAATGACGAATCGATCGGTATGTTTGAACTCAAGATCAATATCCCCGTAACTTTTACGTGAAAAAATGCCTTTTTTATCCCGAATTTTCACCATGATGCACGAAGGCATCCCAAGTTTTCTCGACAAATTTTTAGAGAAAAGCTTTTCCATCATGTTGATCCAGAAAAAATCGATGGAACACAAGTGATGGATGTTGTACCAGTTTGGGGACTAAGGTGTCATATCCAAATCCTGCCAAAATTAACCTAAAATGAAAGCAGTGAGTTTTGGCGTCATTGTTTGCTGCTGCGAATCCAGAGGACGCGAGTTTTGCCTCCTGATATATACATATATTCATGTTTCTCAAGAACTATTTCACTGTTTTGCGGGTTGTATCGATCTCCTGATCCAGATAACGCATTAATGTAGCACTTGTCCCTCTGTCTTCATTTTTTGCATCTTTTGGAACCTCAAAAATGAACCTGGGCTTTCTTTCAATGCTTTGATGGTTGCCTAATAGTGCTAAGATGTTGGCGACCAAAACGCCGTAACGTTCTTATGCGACGACAAACTCCTGTACTAAGTCAATTTTAGACGCTACGGGATGTTATTCGTTGATCGCGCACGCTTCTAAGTTGGTTGGTTCCCTTTTTGGGCTATCATGGTTGGAGTTCGATTGATAGAGGTGTTAAGGTGAGGTGACTGATAGAGGTTTTCTATTGTCTCATTGGATACTACTTTTCAAAGTGCAAATAACATTTTGTTAAAGCGGGTAATGATAATCCCTTGATAATCCCATACATTTGTCAATTTTCAACCGTCAACCGTTATTTCATTTCATTTCATTTCATTTATTTAATACAATATCTGCCATCAAGGCTAAATATAATGGACTTAAAACTAATTAAATACTAACAAAAAAAACAAAATGATTCATGAAAAACTAAGCCTAACTAACCTAGTCTTGACCTAGCAAAAAAGAAAAGAAAAAAACAAGGGTAGAGCGTAGAGACTATCATAAACTTAACAAAAAAAAAGAGAGTAATAGAAAACTAGGGAGAATAATTAAAGGGAATTAGAAGAAAAAATACGGTTACGGAAAGAGTTAAGAGAGGAGTCGAAATCAAAGAGATAGTAAAAGTGGTTAAACAATCTGAAACAGGACAGAAGAGGGTCATTGAAAGTATAAAGAGTATGACGTGTTTCAATTGACAGAGGATCACGTGGACGAAGAGAACGAGAGGGAACATACAGCGAGATGGACGAGAGTAAATCAGGAGCATCAGTAGCAGAAAGTAATAAGCCACCAATAAAACAAGCCTGAAACACTTGGCGGCGGAAGCTTAAAGAGTGAAGATTGAATAACTGCAATCGCGTTCATTTAACATTGTTTCAACACGACAGTAAGATTTTCGGAAGGAAGGAAATCGCATACGAAATTGTATGTTGATGAGATACACTATTTTTATGGCTACAATATTTTTATTTAAAGTTTTGCATGCGACTTTGCGATGGGGAGAGCATTTGACTTTCGCCAACGCAATACATGCAATACTATGTTTTAAATATAGTCAAATAGCTCCATACATTTCCACACGATAAATTTTTATGTTAATTTATTCGTTCTTCTTAATTTCACACAAATCTGTTGATTTCTCTTCAAACTATTTGAGCGATATTTTCGATCGTATTTGAAAGCAAAAGCGAACATTTAAAACCCCTGTTGTTTTAACGAGAACGACGATTCCACACTGTTGCTGTTTTACGAGTTCAACGATTGTCAAAGTGCTTTATCATAAGGAATCAGTTATCAATCTATCTAACATGGCATGACTTGTCCACCAAACATTTTAATAATTACTGACTCCACGTTTGCTTGGATATTTATTTAGCCATCTATTGCCGCTTCTCAAAAGATTAAAGATTACAATTTGTTTTTAAATTAGGTATCATCAATTTTGAACCATGCTTAGATGATATCATTACAGAAAAACCACAATAATACCTAAGAGGTTTCTAAAAGTTAAAGTTGTAATAATTTTAGCGCAATAATAAAAAACCACATTCTCCTGATCCGCGACAATAGATCATTTACTTAGTTTGGCCCTTTACCTCAAAAGTTTGCCGACCGCTGCTCTAGAATGACTTCAGAGGTGATCCAAGGTGTCCCCAAGGTTCAAACAAACACTCAAGAATGCCTTCCGAGGTTGTCCAAGGTGTCCCCAAGGTTTATACAAATGCTTTAGAATGATTTCAGAGGTTGTTCAAGGTATCTCCAAGGTTTATACAAACACTCTAGAATGACTTCAGAGGTTATCCAAGGTGTCCCCACGGTTCAAACAAGCACTCTAGAATGCGTTCCGAGGTTGTCTCAAGTGTCCCCAAGGTTCATACATATTTTCTAGAATGACTTCAGCGGTTGTTCATGGTATCTCCAAGGTTTATAAAAATGCTCTAGAATAACTTCCGAGGTTTTCCAAGGTGTCCCCAGGCTTCGTACAAACATTCTAGAATGCCTTCCGAGGTTGTCAAAGATGTCTCCAAGGTTTATACAAATGCTCTAAAATGATTTCAGAGGTTGTTCAAGGTATCTCAAATGTTTAAACAAATGCTCTAGAATGACTTCAGAGTTTATCCAAGGTGTCCCCAAGGTTCATACAAGCACTCTATAATGCGTTCCGAGGTTGTCTCAAATGTCCCCAAGGTTTATACAAACACTCTAGAATGACTTCCGAGGTTTTCCAAGGCGTCCCCAAGGTTCATACAAGCACTCTAGAATGCGTTCCGAGGTTGTTTTAATTGTCCCCAAGGTTCAAAAAATGCTCTAAAATGACTTCCGAGGATGTTCAAGATATCTCCATGGTTTATACAAACACTCTAGAATGACTTAGAGGTTGTGTCAAGTGTCTCTAAGATTGAAACAAATTCTCTTGAATAACTTCAGAGGCTGTTCAAGGTATCTCTAAGGTTCATACAAATGCTCTAATATGCCTTCCGAGGTTATCCACCGTGTCCCCAAGGTTCATACAAACACTATAAAATGTTCTAAGAGGTTGTTTCAAGTGTCCCCAAGGTTTATACAAATGCTCAAGAATGACTTCAGAGGTTGTTCAAGATATCTCCAAAGTTTAAAAATATGCTCTAGAATGAATTCAGAGGTTGTCGCAGGTGTCCCCAAGGTCTGTACAAACACTTAAACATGCCTTCCGAGGTTTTCCAAGGTGTCCCCAAGGTTCATACAGATGCTCTAGAATGACTTCAAGGGTTATCCAAGGTGTCCCCAAAGCTCATACAAGCACTCTATAATGCGTTCCGAGGTTGTCTCAAATGTCTCCAAGATTGATACAAATGCTCTAGAATAACTTCAGAGGTTGTTCAAGGTATCTCTAAGGTGTATACAAATGCTCAAGAATGACTTCAGGGGTTATCCAAGGTGTCCCCAAGGTTTATACAAACACTCAAGAATGATTTTAGAGGTTGTCCATAGTGTGCTCAAGGTTCATACCAACACTCAAGAATGATTTTGGAGATTGTTCAAGGTGTATTCAAGGATTCTACAAGCACTCTAGAATACGTTCTAAGGTTGTCTCAAGTGTCCCCAAGGTTTATACAAGTGCTCTGGAATGACTTCCGAGATTGTCCAAGGTGTCCCCAAGGTTCATACAAGCACTCTAGAATGCCTTCCGAGGTTGCCTAAAGTGTTCCCAAGGTTTTTTCAAATGCTCTAGAATGACTACAGTTGTTCAAGTTGTTCAAGGTATGCCCGAGGTACATACAAACAATTTAGAATGACTTTACAGGTTATCCAAGGTTCATACAAACACTCCAGAATACCTTCCGAGGTTGTCCCAAGTGTTCCCAAGGTTTATACAAACACTCTAGAATGCCTTTAAAGTTTGTCCCAAGTGTCACCAAGGTTTATACAAACATTCAACCATGATTTTAGGGGTTGTCCAAGGTGTCCTCAAGGTTTACACAAATGCTCAAAAATGACTTCCAAAGTTGTCCAAAGTGTCCCCAAGGTTCATACAAACACTCTAGAATGACTTCATAGGTTATTCAAGGTGTCTCCAAGATTCATACAAGCTTTCTTTAATGCGTCCCGAGGTTGTCCCAAGTGTCCCCAACGTTTATACAAATGCTCTAGAATGACTTCAGAGGTTGTCCAAGGTATCTCCAAGGTTCATACAAATGCTCTAGAATGACTTCAGATGTTATCCAAGGTGTCCCCAAGGTTCATACAAACACTCAAGAATGAGTTAAGAGGTTGTTTCAAGCCTCTCCAAGATTGATACAAATGCTCTAGAATGACTTCAGAGGTTGTTCAAGGTATCTCCAAGGTTTATACAAATGCTCTAGAATGCCTTCAGAGGCTATCCAAATTGTCCTCAAGGTTCATACAAACACTCTAGAATGTTTTTAGAGGTTGTTTCAAGTGTCCCCAAGGTTCATACCATTGCTCTAGTTTGCCTTTAGAGGTTGTCCAAGGTGTCCCCAAGGTTCATACAAACACTCTAGAATGCCTTCCGAGGTTGTCCCAAGTGTCCCCAAGGTTTATCCAAACACTTAAAAATGATTTTATAGGTTGTCTTAGGTGTCCTATAGGTTTATACCAGCACTCAAGAATGATTTTAGAGGTTGTTCTAGGTGTACCCAAGGTTCATACAAGCACTCTAGAATACGTTCCGAGGTTGTCTCAAGTGTCCCCAAGATTTAAACAAGTGCTCTAGAATGACTTCAGCAGTTGTCCAAGGTGTCCCCAAGGTTCATACAAATAGTCTAAAAATACTTCAGAGGTTGTCCAAGGTGTCCCCAAGGTTTATACAAATACTTTAAAATTACTTCAAAGGTTGTTCAAAGTGTCCCCAAGGTTCATACAAACACTCAAAAATGACTTCCGAGTAGGTCCCAAGTGTCCCCAAGGTTTAAACAAATGCTCTAGAATGACATCCGTGGTTGTGTAAAGTGTACCAAAGGTTCATACAAACACTCAAGAATGATTTAATATGTTGTCCAAGGTGTCCCAAAAGTTCATACAAACACTCTAGAATGCCTTCTAATGTTGTCCCAACTGTCTCCAAGGTTTATACAAATGCTCTAGAACGACTTCAGAGGTTATCCAAGGTGTCCCCAAGATTCAAACAAACACTCAGAAATTATTTTAACGGTTGTCTCAAGTGTCCCCAAGGTTTATACAAATGCTCTAGAATGACTTCAGCGGTTGTCCAAGGTGTCCCTAACGATCGTACCGACACTCTGGAATGCCTTCCGAGGTTGTCCGAGGTGTCCTCAAGGTTTATACAAATGCTTTAGAATGATTTCAGAGGTTGTTCAAGGTATCTCCAAGGTTTATACAAATGCTCTAGAATGTCTTACGAGTTGTTCCAAGGTGTCCCCAAGGTTTATACAAATAATCTAGAATGACTTCAGACGTTATCCAAGGTGTCCCCAAGGTTCATACAAGCACTCTAGAATGCGTTCCGAGGTTGTCACAAGTGTACCCAAGGTTAATACAAATGCTCTAGAATGACTTCAGAGGTTGTTGAAGGTATCTCCTAGGTTTATACAAATGCTCTAGAAATACTTCAGAGGTTATTAATAGTATCCCCGAGGTTCATACAAACACTCAAGAATGATTTTAGAGGTGGTCTCAAGTGTCCCCAAGGTTTAAACAAACACTCTAGAATGACTTTAGAAATTGTTCAAGGTATCTCTACGGTTTATACAAATGCTCTAGAATGACTTCAGAGGCTATCCAAGGATTCCCCAAAGTTCATAAAAGCTCTCTCGAATGCGTTCCGAGGTTGTTTCAAGTGTCCCCGAGGTTCACATTAATGCTCTAGTATGCCTTTGGAGGTTGTCCAAGGTGTCCTCAAGATTTATACAATTTTCATGAATGCCTTTCGAGTTCGTTCCAAGTGTCCCCAAGGTTTATACAAACACTCAAGAATGATTTTAGAGGTTGTCCAAGGTGTCCTCAAGGTTCATACCAACACTCAAGAATGATTTGAAAGGTTGTTCAAGGTGTACCCAAGGTTCATACAAGCTCTCAAGAATACGTTCCGAGGTCGTCTGAAGTATTCTTCCCCAAGGTTTATACAAGTGCTCTAGAATGACTTCAGCGGTTGTCCAAGATGTCCCCAAGGAGCATACAAAAACTCTAGAATGACTTCCCAGGTTATCCAAGGTGTCCCCATGGTTCATACAAGCACTCTAGAATGCCTTCCGAGGTTGTCCAAGGTGTCCCCAAGGTTTATACAAATGATCTAGAATGACTTCAGAGGTTGTTCAAGGTGCCTCCAAGGTTTCTACAAATGCTCTAGAATGACTTCATAGGTCATACAAAGTTCATATAAACAATGTGTAGCGACCTTAGCCGCAACAAGTTCTCCACACAATCGGCTACGTGTAGATAGAGCTGAGGGCGGCATACATGGTTCGGGCGGCTCAGTGACACTCAGCGAGAACAATTTATGAGAAGAGAATGAGAAGCGATCGAGACGAGCGAAGCGATGGCGAAAGAAGGCCATTCTGGTGTCGGTGATCGCGGGATACGGTGTTAAAGTAGCGGGATTATAAAAATAAATTAAATTAGTTATAGTTGAAATAAATAAAAAGTAAGTTTTATTTAGTAGTTGGAAATAGTTTTATCGACCATTTAGTATTAGTTGTTTCACACTCTAGAATACCTTCCGAGGTTGTCCCAAGTTTCATCAAGGTTTATACAAACACTCAACAACGATTTTAGAGGTTGTTCAAGGTGTCTCCAAGGTTCATACAAACACTTAAAAATGATTTTAGAGGTTGTCCCAAATGTTCCCATGTTTCATACAAATACTCTAGAATGACTTCAGAGGTTGTCCAAGATGTCTCCAAGGTTCATACAAGCACTCTAGAATGACTTCCGAGGTTGTTTCAAGTGTCCCAAAGGTTTATACAAATGCTCTAGAATGACTTCGGAAGTTGTTCAAGGAATATCTAAGGTTTATGCAAATACTCTAGAATGACTTCAGAGGTTTTCCAAGGTGTCCCCAAGGTTCATACAAACAATCTTGAATGATTTTATAGGTTGTTTCAAGTGTTCCCAAGGTTTATACAAACACTCTAGGATGATTTCAGAGGTTATCAAAGGTGTCCGCGAGGTTCATACTAGCACTCTATGATGCGTTCCGAAGTTGTTTCAAGTGTCACCAAGGTGTATACAAATGCTCTAGAATGACTTCAGAGGTTGTTCAAGGTATCTCCAAGGTTTATACAAATGCTCTAGAATGACTTCAGAGGTTATCCAAGGTGTCCCCAAGGTTCATATAAACACTCAACAATGAGTTTGGAGGTTGTGTCAGGTGTCTCCAAGATTTATACAAATGCTCTAGATTGACTTCAGAGGTTGTTCAAGGTATCTCCAAGGTTTATACAAATGCTCTAGAATGACTTCAGAGGTTACCCAAGTTGTCCCTAAGGTTCATACAAATACTCAAGAATGATTTCAGAGGTTGTCTCAAGTGTCCTTCATGTTTATACAAATGCTCTAGAAAGAGTTCAGAAATTGTCCAAGGTGCCCCCAAGGTTTATACAAATGCTCTAGAATGACTTCAAAGGTTATCCAAGGTGTCCTCAAGGCTCATAAGCATTCTAGAATGACTTCCGAGGTTGTTTCAAATGTCCCAAAGGTTTATACAAATGCTCTAGAATGACTTCGGAGGTTGTTCAAGGAATATCTAAGGTTTATGCAAATACTCTAGAATGACTTCAGAGGTTTTCCAAGGTGTCCCCAAGGTTCATACAAACACTTTTGAATGATTTTCGAAGTTGTTACAAATGTCCCCAAGGTTTATACAAACACTCTAGGATGAATTCAGAGGTTATTGAAGGTGTCCGCGAGGTTCATACAAGCACTCTAGAATGCGTTCCGAGGTTGTCTCAAGTGTCTCCAAGATTTTTACAAATGCTCTAGAATGACTTCAGTGGTTGTTCAAGGTATCTCTAAGGTTTATATAAATGCTCTAGAATGACTTCAGAGCTTATCCAAGTTGTCCCCAAGTTTTATACAAACACTCTAGAATGCCTTCCGAGTTGTCCCAAGTATCCCTAAGGTTTATACAAACATTAAACAATGATTTTAGAGGTTGTCCAAGGTGTCCCCAAGCTTTATACACATTCTCTAAAATGACTTCAAAGGTTGTCCTAAGTGTCCCCAAGGTTCAAACAAACACCCTAGAATGACTTCCAAGGTGGTATCAAGTGTCGTCAAATTTTATACAAATGCTCTAGAATGAACTCCGTGGTTGTTCAAGGTGTACCAAAGGTTCATACAAACACTCAAGAATGCCTGCCGAAGTTGTCCAAAGTGTCCCAAAGGTTCATACAAACACTCTAGAATGCCTTCTGAGGTTGTCCCATGTGTTTTAAAGGTTTATACAAATGCTCTAGAATGACTTCTGAGGTTATCCATGGTGTCCGCAAGGTTCATACAAGCACTCAAGAATGATTTTAGAGGTTGTCTCAAGTGTCTCCAGGGTTTAAACAAATGCTCTAGAATGACTTCAGAGGTTGTTCAAGGTATCTCTAAGTTTTATACTAATGCTCTAGAATGACTTAAGAGGTTATCCCAAGTGTCCCCAAGGTTCATAAAAGCTCTCTAGAATGCCTTCTGAGGTTGTTTAAAGTATGCCCAAGGTTCACATCAATGCTCTAGTATGCCTTTAGAGGTTGTCCAAGGTTTCCCCAAAATATATACAAATTCTCTGGAATGCCTTTCGAGTTGTCCCAAGTGTCCCCAAGGTTTATACAAACACTCAAGAATGATTTTAGAGGTTTTCCAACGTGTGCTGAAGGTTCATACCAACACTCAAGAATGATTTTGGAGATTGTTCAAGGTGTATCCAAGGTTTCTACTAGCAATCTAGAATACGTTCAAAGGTTGTCTCAGGTGTCCTAAAGGTTTATACAAGTGCTCTAGAATGACTTCAGAGGTTGTCCAAGGTGTCCTTAAGTTTCATACAAACACTCTAGAATGACTTCCGAGGTATTACAAGGTGTCTTTAAGGTTCATACAAGCTCTTTAGAATGCGTTCCGAGAGTGTCTCAAGTGTCCCCAAGGTGCATACAAATGCTCTAGAATGACTTTCGAGGTTGTTCCAGGTGTCCGCAAGGTTCAAACAAACACTCCCACTTAAACAATGGAAGCCCAAATTTTGAGTGATTCAGGCCGAGGGGTATAAGGAAGCTTGAGGAAGCAAGGAGAAAAGCGCTGCGATGAAAGATCGCATTCTGTTTTACACGCGCGCTTCACTAACACCAATACAAATACCGTGCTTTGATGAGCCGTCTGTGAATGTGTGTGTCTTCTTTCAGCGAGCTCAACAACTTGGAGCTGCTCGTCACATCGTGTTGTCTCGCTTACACTACAGCATCGAACCATCGCTCCGTATATCCCCCCTTCCTACGCGTACAAAACCACCAGTACAGCGCGATGCTTTGCCGGAGATGGTTGTGCGCGTTTTGGTCTAAGTCCCGCGCGCAGTGTTTGTGCGCTGGTGCGCATTTCGTTCAAAGTCTTGTGCGCCGGTGTGTTTTGGTAAAGTGTGTAGTGAATAAACAGTGTGCACAGACGCACATGCAGTGCGTGTATCGACAGGTAAGAATTTGCTGAACAGAGGCAACGCAGATTGTCTACAACTTTCTCGCAGCCTGGCTCGAATCGGTACTTTACAGTATGACGCCATTCGTGAGTATGAAGGATTCTAAATGTGTTGTGAAAGTGTAATTTATGTTTCAATAAAAAAACGAGAAACGAAAGAAACAAATATCTTTGAATGTGTTGGTAGCATGACTGGAAAGAACACGAACACTGTGAGAACTGCAGAGCGCACCGTGCGTTACGGGTGGGGAAGGGGAGGGCTCGCGCGAAAGTGTAACTCATTCCTCGAAAAGTAACTGCTAACAGGGGACGGTACTCAAATCACTCAAAAAATACACTCATTTTGCCGGACGGGTCTAGAATGCCTGCCGAAGTTGTCCAAAGTGTCCCCAAGGTTTAAACAACGCTCTAGAATAACTTCCGAAGTTGTCCCAAGTGTCCCCAAGGTTTATACAAATGCTCTAGAATGACTTCAGAGGTTGTTCAAGGTATCTCCAAGGTTTATACAAATGCTCTAGAACAGTGGTCGCCAAAGTCCGGCCCGCGGGCCAAATGCGGCCCGCGGCAACATTCTATCCGGCCCGCGAAAGGTTTGGACTGATTTTGAAAGATGGGAAGAAACTATTCGTACACAAATCACTAAATATATTTTAGAATAGCATTTTATGCCAACGAACTCTTTCAACTTTAATTAAAGTACTATGGAATGGCAGGCCTTGACCGACAACGGTTGTTGAGCCGAAAGAAGAAGAAGGCTATGGAATGACGAATCGATCGGTATGTTTGAACTCAAGATCAATATCCCCGTAACTTTTACGTGAAAAAATGCCTTTTTTATCCCGAATTTTCATCGTGATGCACGAAGGCATCCTAAGTTTTCTCGACAAATTTTTAGAGAAAAGCTTTTCCATCATGTTGATCCAGAAAAAAGCGATGGAACACAAGTGATGGATGTTGTACCAGTTTGGGGACTAAGGTGTCATATCCAAATCCTGCCAAAATTAACCTAAAATGAAAGCAGTGAGTTTTGGCGTCATTGTTTGCCGCTGCGAATCCAGAGGACGCGAGTTTTACCTCCTGATATATACATATATTCATGTTTCTCAAGAACTATTTTACTGTTTTGCGGGTTGTATCGATCTCCTGATCCAGATAACGCATTAATGTAGCACTTGTCCCTCTGTCTTCATTTTTTGCATCTTTTGG
Organism: Anopheles merus; assembly: GCF_017562075.2. Classification (NCBI taxonomy): domain Eukaryota; kingdom Metazoa; phylum Arthropoda; class Insecta; order Diptera; family Culicidae; genus Anopheles; species Anopheles merus. The sequence continues at coordinate 23,660 of NW_024427700.1, read as the reverse complement.
AACCTCAAAAATGAACCTGGGCTTTCTTTCGATGCTTTGATGGTTGCCTAATAGTGCTAAGATGTTGGCCACCAAAACGCCGTAACGTTCTTATGCGACGACAAACTCCTGTACTAAGTCAATTTTAGACGCTACGGGATGTTATTCGTTGATCGCGCACGCTTCTAAGTTGGTTGGTTCCCTTTTTGGGCTATCATGGTTGGAGTTCGATTGATAGAGGTGTTAAGGTGAGGTGACTGATAGAGGTTTTCTATTGTCACATTGGATACTACTTTTCAAAGTGCAAATAACATTTTGTTAAAGCGGGTAATGATAATCCCTTGATAATCCCATACATTTGTCAATTTTCAACCGTCAACCGTTATTTCATTTCATTTCATTTCATTTATTTAATACAATATCTGCCATCAAGGCTAAATATAATGGACTTAAAACTAATTAAATACTAACAAAAAAAACAAAATGATTCATGAAAAACTAAGCCTAACTAACCTAGTCTTGACCTAGCAAAAAAGAAAAGAAAAAAACAAGGGTAGAGCGTAGAGACTATCATAAACTTAACAAAAAAAAGAGAGTAATAGAAAACTAGGGAGAATAATTAAAGGGAATTAGAAGAAAAAATACGGTTACGGAAAGAGTTAAGAGAGGAGTCGAAATCAAAGAGATAGTAAAAGTGGTTAAACAATCTGAAACAGGACAGAAGAGGGTCATTGAAAGTATAAAGAGTATGACGTGTTTCAATTGACAGAGGATCACGTGGACGAAGAGAACGAGAGGGAACATACAGCGAGATGGACGAGAGTAAATCAGGAGCATCAGTAGCAGAAAGTAATAAGCCACCAATAAAACAAGCCTGAAACACTTGGCGGCGGAAGCTTAAAGAGTGAAGATTGAATAACTGCAATCGCGTTCATTTAACATTGTTTCAACACGACAGTAAGATTTTCGGAAGGAAGGAAATCGCATACGAAATTGTATGTTGATGAGATACACTATTTTTATGGCTACAATATTTTTATTTAAAGTTTTGCATGCGACTTTGCGATGGGGAGAGCATTTGACTTTCGCCAACGCAATACATGCAATACAATGTTTTAAATATAGTCAAATAGCTCCATACATTTCCACACGATAAATTTTATGTTAATTTATTCGTTCTTCTTAATTTCACACAAATCTGTTGATTTCTCTTCAAACTATTTGAGCGATATTTTCGATCGTATTTGAAAGCAAAAGCGAACATTTAAAACCCCTGTTGTTTTAACGAGAACGACGATTCCACACTGTTGCTGTTTACGAGTTCAACGATTGTCAAAGTGCTTTATCATAAGGAATCAGTTATCAATCTATCTAACATGGCATGACTTGTCCACCAAACATTTTAATAATTACTGACTCCACGTTTGCTTGGATATTTATTTAGCCATCTATTGCCGCTTCTCAAAAGATTAAAGATTACAATTTGTTTTTAAATTAGGTATCATCAATTTTGAACCATGCTTAGATGATATCATTACAGAAAAACCACAATAATACCTAAGAGGTTTCTAAAAGTTAAAGTTGTAATAATTTTAGCGTAATAATAAAAAACCACATTCTCCTGGTCCGCGACAATAGATCATTTACTTAGTTTGGCCCTTTACCTCAAAAGTTTGCCGACCGCTGCTCTAGAATAACTTCAGAGGTGATCCAAGGTGTCCCCAAGGTTCAAACAAACACTCAAGAATGCCTTCCGAGGTTGTCCAAGGTGTCCCCAAGGTTTATACAAATGCTTTAGAATGATTTCAGAGGTTGTTCAAGGTATCTCCAAGGTTTATACAAACACTCTAGAATGACTTCAGAGGTTATCCAAGGTGTCCCCAGGCTTCGTACAAACATTCTAGAATGCCTTCCGAGGTTGTCAAAGGTGTCCCCAAGGTTTAAACAAATACTCTAGAATGACTTCCGAAATTGTTCAAGGTAACTCTGAGGATTATACAAATGCTCTAGAATAAATTCAGAGGTTGTCGCAGGTACCCCTAGGTCCCTACAAACACTTAATAATGCCTTCCGAGGTTTTCCAAGGTGTCCCCATGGTTCATACAAATGCTCTAGAATGACTTCAGAGGTTATCCAAGGTGTCCTCAAGGCTCATACAAGCACTCTAGAATGCGTTCCGAGGTTGCCTCAAGTGTCCCAAGGTTCATACATATTTTATAGAATGACTTCAGCGGTTGTTCATGGTATCTCCAAGGTTTATACAAATGCTCTAGAATAACTTCAGAGGTTGTCCAAGGTGTCCCCAGGCTTCGTACAAACATTCTAGAATGCCTTCCGAGGTTGTCAAAGGTGTCCGCAAGGTTTATACAAATGCTCTAAAATGATTTCAGAGGTTGTTCAAGGTATCTCAAATGTTTAAACAAATGCTCTAGAATGACTTCAGAGTTTATCCAAGGTGTCCCCAAGGTTCATACAAGCACTCTATAATGCGTTCCGAGGATGTCTCAAATGTCCCCAAGGTTTATACAAACACTCTAGAATGACTTCCGAGGTTATCCAAGGCGTCCCCAAGGTTCATACAAGCACTCTAGAATGCGTTCCAAGCTTGTTTTAATTGTCCCCAAGGTTCAAGAAATTCTCTAAAATGACTTCCGAGGATGTTCAAGATATCTCCATGGTTTATACAAACACTCTAGAATGATTTTAGAGGTTGTGTCAAGTGTCTCTAAGCTTGAAACAAATTCTCTTGAATAACTTCAGAGGTTGTTCAAGGAATCTCTAAGGTTCATACAAATGCTCTAGAATGCCTTCCGAGGTTATCCACTGTGTCCCCAAGGTTCATACAAACACTATAGAATGTTTTAAGAGGTTGTTTCAAGTGTCCCCAAGGTTTATACAAATGCTCAAGAATGACTTCAGAGGTTGTTCAAGATATCTCCAAAGTTTAAAAATATGCTCTAGAATGAATTCAGAGGTTGTCGCAGGTGTCCCCAAGGTCTGTACAAACACTTAAGAATGCCTTCCGAGGTTTTCCAAGGTGTCCCCAAGGTTCATACAAATGCTCTAGAATCACTTCAAGGGTTATCCAAGGTGTTCCCAAAGCTCATACAAGCGCTCTATAATGCGTACCGAGTTTGTCTCAAATGTCTCCAAGATTGATACAAATGCTCTAGAATAACTTCAGAGGTTGTTCAAGGTTTCTCTAAGGTGTATACAAATGCTCTAGAATGACTTCAGAGGTTATCCAAGGTGTCCCCAAGGTTTATACAAACTATCAAGAATGATTTTAGAGGTTGTCCAACGTGTGCTCTAGGTTCATAGCAACACTCAAGAATGATTTTGGAGATTGTTCAAGGTGTATTCAAGGATTCTACAAGCACTCTAGAATACGTTCTAAAGTTGTCTCAAGTGTCCTCAAGGTTTTTACAAGTGCTCTAGAATGACTTCCGAGATTGTCCAAAGTGTCCCCAAGGTTCATACAAGCACTCTAGAATGCCTTCCGAGGTTGCCTAAAGTGTCCCCAAGTTTTATTCAAATGCTCTAGAATGACTACAGAGGTTGTTCAAGGTGTGCTCGAGGTTCATACAAACACTTTAGAATGACTTTAGAGGTTATCCAAGGTTCATACAAACACTCCAGAAAACCTTCCGAGGTTGTCCCAAGTGTTCCCAAGGTTTATACAAACACTCTAGAATGCCTTTAAAGTTTGTCCCAAGTGTCACCAAGGTTTATACAAACATTCAACAATGATTTTAGGGGTTGTCCAAGGTATCCTAAGGTTTACACAAATGCTCAAAAATGACTTCCAAAGTTGTCCAAAGTGTCCCCAAGGTTCATACAAACACTCTAGAATGACTTCATAGGTTGTTCAAGATGTCCCCAAGATTCATACAAGCTTTCTTTAATGCGTCCCGAGGTTGTCTCAAGTGTCCCCAATGTTTATACATATGCTCTAGAATGACTTCAGAGGTTGTTCAAGGTATCTCCAAGGTTTATACAAATGCTCTAGAATGACTTCAGATGTTATCCAAGGTGTCCCCAAGGTTCATACAAACACTCATGAATGAGTTAAGAGGTTGTTTCAAGCCTCTCCAAGATTGATACAAATGCTCTAGAATGACTTCAGAGGTTGTTCAAGTTATCTCCAAGGTTTATACAAATGCTCTAGAATGCCTTCAGAGGCTATCCAATTTGTCCTCAAGGTTCATACAAACACTCTAGAATGTTTTTAGAGGTTGTTTCAAGTGTCCCCAAGGTTCATACCATTGCTCTAGTTTGCCTTTAGAGGTTGTCCAAGATGTCCCCAAGGTTCATACAAACACTCTAGAATGCCTTCCGAGGTTGTTCAAGGTGTCCCCAAGGTTTATCCAAACACTCAAAAATGATTTTATAGGTTGTCTTAGGTGTCCTCAAGGTTTATACCAGCACTCAAGAATGATTTTAGAGGTTGTTTTAGGTGTACCCAAGGTTCATACAAGCACTCTAGAATACGTTCCGAGGTTGTTTCAAGTGTCCCCAAGGTTTAAACAAGTGCTCTAGAATGACTTCAGCGGTTGTCCAAGGTGTCCCCAAGGTTCATACAAATAGTCTAGAAATACTTCAGAGGTTTTCCAAGGTGTCCCCAAGGTTTATACAAATGCTTTAAAATTACTTCAAAGGTTGTCTAAAGTGTCCCCAAGGTTCATACAAACACTCAAAAATGACTTCCGAGTTGGTCCCAAGTGTCCCCAAGGTTTATACAAATGCTCTAGAATGACATCCGTGGTTGTGTAAGGTATACCAAAGGTTCATACAAACACTCAAGAATGATTTAATATGTTGTCCAAGGTGTCCCAAAAGTTCATACAAACACTCTAGAATGCCTTCTTATGTTGTCCCAAGTGTCTCCAAGTTTTATACAAATGCTCTAGAACGACTTCATAGGTTATCCAAGGTGTCCCCAAGATTCATACAAACACTCAGAAATCATTTTAACGGTTGTCTCAAGTGTCCCCAAGGTTTATACAAATGCTCTAAAATGACTTCAGAGGTTGTCCAAGGTGTCCCCAATGTTCGTACCGACACTCTAGAATGCCTTCCGAGGTTTTCCAAGTTGTCCCCAAGGTTTATACAAATGCTTTAGAATGATTTCTGAGGTTGTTCAAGGTATCTCCAAGGTTTAAACAAATGCTCTAGAATGCCTTCCGAGGTTGTCCAAGGTGTCCCCAAGGTTTATACAAATGCTCTAGAATGACTTCAGAGGTTGTTCAAGGTGCCTCCAAGGTTTCTACAAATGCTCTAGAATGACTTCAGAGGTCATACAAAGTTCATATAATGTGTAGCGACCTTAGCCGCAACAAGTTCTCCACACAACCGGCTACGTGTAGATAGAGCTGAAGGCGGCATACATGGTTTGGGGTGCTCAGCGACACTCAGCGAGAACAATTTATGAGAAGAGAATGAGAAGCGATCGAGACGAGCGAAGCGATGGCGAAAGAAGGCCATTCTGGTGTCGGTGATCGCGGGATACGGTGTTCAAGTAGCGGGATTATAAAAATAAATTAAATTAGTTATAGTTGAAATAAATAAAAAGTAAGTTTTATTTAGTAGTTGGAAATAGTTTTATCGACCATTTAGTGTAAGTTGTTTCACACTCTAGAATACCTTCCGAGGTTGTCCCAAGTGTCATCAAGGTTTATACAAACACTCAACAACGATTTTAGAGGTTGTTCAAGGTGTCTCCAAGGTTCATACAAACACTTAAAAATGATTTTAGAGGTTGTCCCAAATGTTCCCATGTTTCATACAAATACTCTAGAATGACTTCAGAGGTTGTCCAAGATGTCTCCAAGGTTCATACAAGCACTCTAGAATGACTTCCGAGGTTGTTTCAAGTGTCCCAAAGGTTTATACAAATGCTCTAGAATGACTTCGGAGGTTGTTCAAGGAATATCTAAGGTTTATGCAAATACTCTAGAATGACTTCAGAGGTTTTCCAAGGTGTCCCCAAGGTTCATACAAACACTCTTGAATGATTTTAGAGGTTGTTTCAAGTGTTCTCAAGGTTTATACAAACACTCTAGGATGATTTCAGAGGTTATCAAAGGTGTCCGCGAGGTTCATACAAGCACTCTATAATGCGTTCCGAGGTTGTTTCAAGTGTCACCAAGGTTTATACAAATGCTCTAGAATGACTTCAGAGGTTGTTCAAGGTATCTCCAAGGTTTATACAAATGCTCTAGAATGACTTCAGAGGTTATCCAAGGTGTCCCCAAGGTTCATATAAACACTCAACAATGAGTTTGGAGGTTCTGTCAGGTGTCTCCAAGATTTAAACAAATACTCTAGATTGACTTCAGAGGTTGTTCAAGGTATCTTTAAGGTTTATACAAATGCTCTAGAATGACTTCAGAGGTTACCCAAGTTGTCCCTAAGGTTCATACAAATACTCAAGAATGATTTCAGAGGTTGTCTCAAGTGTCCTTCATGTTTATACAAATGCTCTAGAAAGAGTTCAGAAGTTGTCCAAGGTGCCCCAAAGGTCCGTACCTACATTCAAGAATGTCTACCGAGGTTGTCCAAGGTGTCCCCAAGGTTTATACAAATGCTCTAGAATGACTTCAAAGGTTATCCAAGGTGTCCCCAAGGCTCATAAGCATTCTAGAATGACTTCCGAGGTTGTTTCAAATGTCCCAAAGGTTTATTCAAATGCTCAAGAATGACTTCGGAGGTTGTTCAAGGAATATCTAAGGTTTATGCAAATACTCTAGAATGACTTCAGAGGTTTTCCAACGTGTCCTTATGGTTCATACAAACACTTTTGAATGATTTTCGAGGTTGTCTTAAATGTCCCCAAGTTTTATACAAACACTCTAGGATGATTTCAGAGGTTATCGAAGGTGTCCGCGAGGTTCATACAAGCACTCTAGAATGCGTTCCGAGGTTGTCTCAAGTGTCTCCAAGATTGATACAAATGCTCTAGAATGACTTCAGAGGTTGTTCAAGGTATCTCTAAGGTTCATATAAATGCTCTAGAATGACTTCAGAGGTTATCCAAGTTGTCTGCAAGGTTCATGCAAGCACTCTAGAATGCGTTCCGAGGTTGTTCCCTTGTATGCCCTTAGAGGTTGTCCAAGGTGTCCCCAAGTTTTATACAAACACTCTAGAATGCCTTCCGAGTTGTCCCAAGTATCCCCAAGGTTTCAACAAACATAAAACAATGATTTTAGAGGTTGTCCAAGGTGTCCCGAAGGTTTATACAAATTCTCTAAAATGACTTCAAAGGTTGTCCAAAGTGTCCCCAAGGTTCAAACAAACGCTCTAGAATGACTTCCAAGGTGGTCTCAAGTGTCGCCAAATTTTATACAAATGCTCTAGAATGACTTCCGTGGTTGTTCAAGGTGTACCAAAGGTTCATACAAACACTCAAGAATGCCTGCCGAAGTTGTCCAAAGTGTCCCAAAGGTTCATACAAACACTCTAGAATGCCTTCTGAGGTTGTCCCATGTGTTTTAAAGGTTTATACAAATGCTCTAGAATGACTTCATAGGTTATCCATGGTGTCCGCAAGGTTCATACAAGCACTCAAGAATGATTTTATAGGTTGTCTCAAGTGTCTCCAGTGTTTAACCAAATGCTCTAGAAGGACTTCAGAGGTTGTTCAAGGTATCTCTAAGTTTTATACAAATGCTCTAGAATGACTTAAGAGGTTATCCAAGGTGTCCCCAAGGTTCATAAAAGCTCTCTAGAATGCCTTCCGAGGTTTTTTAAAGTGTGCCCAAGGTTCACATCAATGCTCTAGTATGCCTTTAGAGGTTGTTCAAGGTGTCCCCAAGGTTTATACAAATGCTCTAGAATGACTTCAGAGGTTATCCAAGGTGTCGCCAAGATTCAAACAAACACGCAAAAATGATTTTAGGGGTTGTCTCAAGTGTCCCCAAGGTTTATACAAATGCTCTAGAATGACTTCAGAGGATGTTCAAGGGGCATCCAAGGATTCTACAAATGCTCTAGAATGACTTCAGAGGCTATCCAAGGTTCATATAGATGCTTTAGAATGCCTTCCGAGGTTGTCCCAAGTGTCGCCAAAGTTTATACAAATACTCTAGAATGACTTCAGAGGATGTTCAAGGTATCTCCAAGGTTTATAAAAATGTTCTAGAATGACTTCAGAGGTTATCCAAGGTGTCTTCAAGGTTCATATAAATACTCAACAATGATTTTAGAGGTTGTGTCAAGTGTCTCCAAGATTTATACAAATGCTCTCGATTGACTTAAGAGGTTGTTCAAGGTATCTCCAATATTTATTCAAATGCTCTAGAATGACTTCAGAAGCTATCCAAGTTGTCCCTAAGGTTCATACAAACACTCTAGAATGACTTCAGAGGCAGTCCAAGGTGTCCCAAAGGTTCCTACAAACACTCCAGAATGACTTCAGGGGTTGTCCAAGATGTCCCAAAGGTTCGTACAAACACTTTAGAATACCTTACAAAGTTGTCCAAGGTGTCCCCAAGGTTTAAACAAAAGCTCTAGTAAGACTTCAGAGGTTGTCCAAGGTGTCCCAAAGATTTATACGAGCTCTCTAGAAAGCCTCCCGAGGTTGTTCAAGGTGTCTCCAAGGTTCATACAAACACTCAAAAATGATTTTAGAGGTTGTCCCAAATGTTCCCATGTTTCATACAAATACTCTAGAATGACTTCAGAGGTTGTCCAAGATGTCTCCAAGGTTCATACAAGCACTCTAGAATGACTTCCGAGGTTGTTTCAAGTGTCCCAAAGGTTTATACAAATGCTCTAGTATGACTTCGGAGGTTGTTCAAGGAATATCTAAGGTTTATGCAAATACTCTAGAATGACTTCAGAGGTTTTCCAAGGTGTCCCCAAGGTTCATACAAACACTCTTGAATGATTTTAGAGGTTGTTTCAAGTGTTCTTAAGGTTTATACAAAAACTCTAGGATGATTTCAGAGGTTATCAAAGGTGTCCGCGAGGTTCATACAAGCACTCTATAATGCGTTCCGAGGTTGTTTCAAGTGTCACCAAGGTTTATACAAATGCTCTAGAATGACTTCAGAGGTTGTTCAAGGTATCTCCAAGGTTTATACAAATGCTCTAGAATGACTTCAGAGGTTATCCAAGGTGTCCTCAAGGTTCATATAAACACTCAACAATGAGTTTGGAGGTTCTGTCAGGTGTCTCCCAGATTTAAACAAATACTCTAGATTGACTTCAGAGGTTGTTCAAGGTATCTTTAAGGTTTATACAAATGCTCTAGAATGACTTCAGAGGTTACCCAAGGTGTCCCTAAGGTTCATACAAATACTCAAGAATGATTTCAGAGGTTGTCTCAAGTGTCCTTCATGTTTATACAAATGCTCTAGAAAGAGTTCAGAAGTTGTCCAAGGTGCCCCAAAGGTCCGTACCTACATTCAAGAATGTCTACCGAGGTTGTCCAAGGTGTCCCCAAGGTTTATACAAATGCTCTAGAATGACTTCAAAGGTTATCCAAGGTGTCCCCAAGGCTCATAAGCATTCTAGAATGACTTCCGAGGTTGTTTCAAATGTCCCAAAGGTTTATACAAATGCTCAAGAATGACTTCGGAGGTTGTTCAAGGAATATCTAAGGTTTATGCAAATACTCTAGAATGACTTCAGAGGTTTTCCAACGTGTCCTTATGGTTCATACAAACACTTTTGAATGATTTTTGAGGTTGTCTCAAATGTCCCCAAGTTTTATACAAACACTCTAGGATGATTTCAGAGGTTATCGAAGGTGTCCGCGAGGTTCATACAAGCCCTCTAGAATGCGTTCCGAGGTTGTCTCAAGTGTCTCCAAGATTGATACAAATGCTCTAGAATGACTTCAGAGGTTGTTCAAGGTATCTCTAAGGTTTAAATAAATGCTCTAGAATGACTTCAGAGGTTATCCAAGTTGTCTGCAAGGTTCATGCAAGCACTCTAGAATGCGTTCCGAGGTTGTTCCCTTGTATGCCCTTAGAGGTTGTCCAAGGTGTCCCCAAGTTTTATACAAACACTCTAGAATGCCTTCCGAGTTGTCCCAAGTATCCCCAAGGTTTCAACAAACATAAAACAATGATTTTAGAGGTTGTCCAAGGTGTCCCGAAGGTTTATACAAATTCTCTAAAATGACTTCAAAGGTTGTCCAAAGTGTCCCCAAGGTTCAAACAAACACTCTAGAATGACTTCCAAGGTGGTCTCAAGTGTCGCCAAATTTTATACAAATGCTCTAGAATGACTTCCGTGGTTGTTCAAGGTGTACCAAAGGTTCATACAAACACTCAAGAATGCCTGCCGAAGTTGTCCAAAGTGTCCCAAAGGTTCATACAAACACTCTAGAATGCCTTCTGAGGTTGTCCCATGTGTTTTAAAGGTTTATACAAATGCTCTAGAATGACTTCATAGGTTATCCATGGTGTCCGCAAGGTTCATACAAGCACTCAAGAATGATTTTAGAGTTTGTCTCAAGTGTCTCCAGTGTTTAACCAAATGCTCTAGAATGACTTCAGAGGTTGTTCAAGGTATCTCTAAGTTTTATACAAATGCTCTAGAATGACTTAAGAGGTTATCCAAGGTGTCCCCAAGGTTCATAAAAGCTCTCTAGAATGCCTTCCGAGGTTGTTTAAAGTGTGCCCAAGGTTCACATCAATGCTCTAGTATGCCTTTAGAGGTTGTTCAAGGTGTCCCCAAGGTTTATACAAATGCTCTAGAATGACTTCAGAGGTTATCCAAGGTGTCGCCAAGATTCATACAAACACTCAAAAATGATTTTAGGGGTTGTCTCAAGTGTCCCCAAGGTTTATACAAATGCTCTAGAATGACTTCAGAGGATGTTCAAGGGGCATCCAAGGATTCTACAAATGCTCTAGAATGACTTCAGAGGCTATCCAAGGTTCATATAGATGCTTTAGAATGCCTTCCGAGGTTGTCCCAAGTGTCGCCAAAGTTTATACAAATACTCTAGAATGACTTCAGAGGTTGTTCAAGGTATCTCCAAGGTTTATAAAAATGTTCTAGAATGACTTCAGAGGTTATCCAAGGTGTCTTCAAGGTTCATATAAATACTCAACAATGATTTTAGAGGTTGTGTCAAGTGTCTCCAAGATTTATACAAATGCTCTAGATTGACTTAAGAGGTTGTTCAAGGTATCTCAAATGTTTATTCAAATGCTCTAGAATGACTTCAGAAGCTATCCAAGTTGTCCCTAAGGTTCATACAAACACTCTAGAATGACTTCAGAGGCAGTCCAAGGTGTCCCAAAGGTTCCTACAAACACTCTAGAATGACTTCAGGGGTTGTCCTAGATGTTTCAAAGGTTCGTACAAACACTTTAGAATACCTTACAAGGTTGTCCAAGGTGTCCCCAAGGTTTATACAAAAGCTCTAGTATGACTTCAGAGGTTGTCCAAGGTGTCCCAAAGATTTATACGAGCTCTCTAGAAAGCCTTCCGAGGTTGTTTCAAGTGTCCCCAAGGTTCATACAAATGCTCTAGAATAACTTCAGGGGTTGTTCAAGGTGTCCCCAAGGTTCATACAAACACTCTAGAATGCCTGCCGAAGTTGTCCAAGGTGACTTCAAGTTTTATACAACGCTCTAGAATGACTTCCGAAGTTGTCCCAAGTGTCCCCAAGGTTCAGTCAAATGCTCTATGATAACTTCACAGGTTTTCAAAGATGTCCCCAAGGTTCATACAAACGCTCAAAAATGAGTTTAGAGGTTGTCCCAAGTGTTCCAAAGGTTTATACAAAAGCTCTAGAATGACTTCAGAGGTTGTCCAAGATGTCCCACAGGTTCATACAAACAATCTAGAATGCCTTCCGAGGTTGTCCAAGGTGTCCCCAAGGTTTATACAAATGCTCTTGAATGACTTCAGAGTTTGTTCAAGGTATCTCCAATGTTTTTACAAATGCTCTAGAACAGCGGTCGGCAAAGTCCGGCCCGCGGGCCAAATGTGGCCCGCTGCAACATTCTATCCGGCCCGCGACAGGTTTTGAGTGATTTTGTAAGATGTGAAGAAACTATTCCTATGCAAATTACAGAATATCTTTTAGAATAACATTTTATACCATCGTACTCTTTCAACTTTAATTAAAATACTATGGAATGACGGATGGTTTGGTATGTTCGAACTCGAAGAAATAATGCCTTTTTTCGGCTGGCTGAGAAAACAAAATAGAAGAGATAATTTTTTACCACGTACAAAATTTCAAAGGTAATTATTTAAGCATCCTTGGACAAATAAATCTAAGATTTTGGGAGTTGTCTTTCATTATCAGTTATCCGGAATTGTCGCCATTATGGACGAAGACATGCCTGTAGGCATCCTAAGTTTTCGCGACAAAATTGTTAGAGTAGAGCTTTTGCATCATGTTGGTCCAGAAAATTCGGATAGAACACATGTGACGGATGTTGTACCAGTTTGCAGACTAGGGTGTCATGTCGAAATTCTACCGAAATTCACATAATGTGAACGCATTGACTTTTGGCGTCATTGTTTGCCATTGCGAAGGCAGTGGACGCATTTTCTGCTTCCTGACATGTGTGTTAATTTTCCCATATAATTTCACTGTTTGGCGGGTTTCATAGATCTCCCTCCCCCGCGAACGCAGTAATGTAGCCACTTGTGCCTTTGTCTTCATTTTTAGCTTTTTTGGAGCCTCAAAAATGAACCTGGACTCTCCTGCGATGCCTTGATTGTTGCCTAATAGTGCCAAGATGTTGGTGATCAATACGCAGAAAGTTCTTATGCGACGTCAGACTTCTGTACGCAGTCCATTTAAGACGCTACGGGATGTCATTCGTTGATCGCGCACATAACTTATCAATAGAGCTGATGTGGCATGACATCCGACTTGTCCATAAAGCATTTTTATAATTACTGCATCTATGTTTGCTTCGATCATTTTTCAGCCTATCAAACTTTTGTATCATCCCCGGAATATACACAATATTTTTTGCGGCGTGGGAGGATGGGGTCTTCAAGAAGCGATATTGATCCCATTTTGTTATTTTTTGACTGATCACATTTTTAGCCATCATTTGTCGATTCTCAAATGATTAAAGATTAGAATAAGTTTTCAAAGTAGGTGTCATTAATTTTGAACCATACTTGGATGATATAATTACAGAAAAACAACAATTGTGCCTTAAATGTTTCTAAAATATTAAAATATAACAATGTAAGCGCAAAAAACAAAAAACATTATTCACCTAGCCCGCGGCACTCGATCATTTACTAATTTTGGCCCTTTGTCTCAAAAGTTTGCCGACCGCTGCTCTAGAATGACTTCATAGGTTATCCAAGGTGTCCCCAAGGTTCATACAAGCACTCTATAATGCCTTCCTAGGTTGTCTCAAGTGTCCCCAAGGTTCAAACAAATGCTCTAGGATGACTTCAGTGGTTGTTCAAGGTATCTCCAAGGTTTATACAAATGCTCTAGAATGACTTCAGAGGTTATCCAAGGTGTCCCTAAGGTTCAAACAAACAGTCTAGAATGGCTTCAAAGGTTGTGTCAAGTGTCTCCAAGATTGATACAAATGCTCTAGAATGACTTCAGAGTTTGTTCAAGCTATCTCTAAGGTTTATACAAATGCTCTAGATGACTTCAGAGATTATCCAAGGTGACCCCAAAGTTCATACAAGAACTGTAGAATGCGTTCCGAGGTTGTTCCAAGTGTCCCCAAGCTTTAACCAAATGTTCTAGTTTACCTTTAGAGATTGTCCAAGGTGTCCCCAAGGTTCATACAAACACTCTAGAATGCCTCCCGAGTTTGTTCCAAGTATCCCCAAGGTTCATACAATGACTCAATAATGATTTAAGAGGTTGTCCAAGGTGTCCTCAAGGTTTATACAAACACTCAAGAAGATTTTAGAGGTTTTCCAAGGTGTCCCCAAGGTTCATACAAATATTCTAGAATGACTTCCGAGTTTGTCCCAAGGTGTCCCCAAGGATTATACAAATGCTCTAGAATGACTTCCGTGGTTGTTCAAGGTGTACCTAAGGTTCATACAAAAACTCAAAAAGGATTTAATATGTTGTCAAAGGTGTCCCAAAGGTGTCCCAAACACTCTAGAATGCCTTCTGAGGTTGTCCCAAGTGTTCCCAAGGTTCATACAAACACTCTAGAATGACTTCAGAGGTTGTCCAAGGTGTCCCCAAGGATCATAAAAAACACTCTAGAATGACTTCTGAGTTGGCCTCAAGTGTCGCCAAGGTTTCAACAAATGCTCTAAAATGACTTCCAAGGTTGTCCAAGTGTCCCCAAGGTTCATTCATTCACTCTAGAATGACTTCAGCGGTTGTCCAAGGTGTCCCAAAGGCTCATACAAACACTCTAGAATGACTTCCCAGGTTGTTCAAGGTGTCCCCAAGGTTTAGAAATTTGCTCCAGAATGATATAAGACGTTCTTCAATGTTTCTCCAATGTTTCTACAAATGCTCTAGAATGACTTCAGAGGTTGTCCAAGGTGTACCCTAGGTTCATACGAGCACTCTAGAATGCTTTCTGAGGTTGTTTCAAGTGTCTCCAAGGTTCATACAAATTCTCTAGAATGATTTCCAAGGATGTTCAAGGTGTCCCAAGGTTCAAACAAACACTCTAGAATGACTTCCCAGGTTGCTGAAAGTGTCCCCAATGTTTATAAATTTGCTGAAGAATGATTTTAGAGGTTGTTCAAGGTTTCTCCAATGTTTATACAAATGCTCTAGAATGACTTCAGAGGTTGTCCTAGATGTCCCCAAGGTTCGTACAAACACTCTAGAATGCCTTCCGAGGTTGTCCAAGGTGTACCCAAGGATCTAACATATGCTCTGTAATGACTTCAGAGGTTGTTGAAGGTATCCCCATTAATCATACAAATTCTCTAGAATGACTTCTGAGGTTATTCAAGGTGTACTCAAATATCATACAAGCACTCTAGAATACGTTCCGAGGTTGTCTGAAGTGTCCCCAAGGTTCATACAATTTTTCTAGAATGACTTCAGCGGTTGTCCAAGGTGTCCCAAAGGATCATACAAAAACTCTAGAATGACTTCCAAGGTTGTCCTAGGTGTCCCCAAGGTTCATACAAGCACTCCAGAATACGTTCCGAGTTTGTTTCAAGTGTCCCCAAGGTTTATACAAATGCTCCAGAATGACTTCAGAGCTTGTTCAAGGTATCTCCGAAGTTTATACAAACACTCTAGAATGACTTATGTTGTTAAAGGTCTGCCTGACGTTCATACAAACACTCAAAAATGACTTCCGAGTTGGTCCCAGGTATCCCCAAGGTTTATACAAATGTTCTAGAATGATTTCCGTGGTTGTCCAAGGTGTTCCCAAGGTTTATTCAAATGCTCTAGAATGACTTATGTTGTTAAAGGTGTGCCTGACGTTCTACAAACACTCAAAACTGACTTCCAAGTTGGTCCCAGGTGTCCCCGAGGTTTATACAAATGCTCTAGAATGACTTCCGTGGTTGTTCACGGTGCCCCAATGGTGCATACAAACGCTAAAGAATGAGTTTAGAGGTTGTCCGTTTTGTCCTACAGGTTCATACAAACACTCTAGAATGACTTCATATGTTGTCTCAAGTGTCTCCAATGTTCTTACAAATGCTCTAGAATGACTTCCGAGGTTGTCAAAGGTATCCTTAAAATTTATACAAGCACTCTAGAATGCGTTCCTAGGTTGCCAAAAGTGTCCCCGAGGTGTATACAAATGCTCTAGAATGACTTCAGAGGTTGTTCAAGGTATATAAAAAGGATTCTACAAATGCTCTAGAATGACTTCAGAGGTTATCCAAGGTTTATTTAAACACTCAAGAATGATTTTAGAGGTTGTCCCAACTGTCCCCGAGGTTTATACAAACACTCTAGAATGCCTTCCGAGGTTGTCCGAGTTGTCCCCAAGGTTCATACAAACACTTTAGAATGCGTTCCGAAATTTTGATAAGTGTCCCCAAGGTTTATTCTTATCCTCTAGAATGACTTCAGAGGTTGTTCAAGGTATCTCCAAGGTTTATACAAATGCTCTAGAATGACTTCAGAGGTTGTCGAAGGTGTCCTAGAGGTTCATTTAAACAGTTTAGAATTATTTTAGAGGTTGCTTCAAGTGTCTCCAAGGTTTAAACAAATGCTCTAGAATTTTTTCAGAGGTTGTTCAAGGTATCTTCAAGGTAAATAAAATCGCTCTAGAATGCCTTCCGAGTTTGTCCCAAGTGTCCCAGAGGTTTATACCAACCCTCAAAAATGATTTTATATGTTGTCCAAGGTGTCCCCAAGGTTTATACAAATGCCATAGAATGACTTCAGAGGTTGTCGAAGGTGTCCCCAAGGTTTATACAAATGATCAAAAATGACTTCAGAGTTTGTCCAAGGTGTCCGCAAGGTTCATTCAAACACTCTAGAATGACTTCCGAGTTGGTCCCAAGTGTCCATACAAACGCTCTTAAATGCCTGCCGAGTGGTCCAAGGTGTTTCTAAGGTTCTTACAACCACTCCAGAATGCCTTGTGGAGTTGTCCAAGGTGTCCCCAAGGTTTACCCAAATGCTCTAGAATGACTTCAGAGGTTATCCAAGGTGTCCCCAAGGTTCATACAAGCCCTTTAGAATGCGTTCCGAGGTTGTCTCAAGTGTCCCCAAGGTTCAAACAAATGCTCTAGCATGACTTCAGAAGTTGTTCAAATTATCTCCAAGGCTCATACAAATGCTCTAAAATGACTTCATATGTCATTCAAGGTGTCCCCAAGGTTCATACAAACACTAAAGAATGATTTTAGAGGTTGTCCCGAATGTCTCCAAGGTTTATACAAATGCTCTAGAATGACTTTAGAGGTTGTTCAAGGTGTCCCCAAGGTTCCTACAAAAATCAAAGAATGAATTTAGAGGTTGTCTCAAGTGTCCCCAAGGTTTATACAAATGCTCTAGGATGACTTCGGAAGTGGTCCAAAGTGTCCCCAAGTTCATACAAGCACTCTAGAATGCCTTCCGAGGTTGTCCAAGGTGTCACCAAGGTTTATACAAATGTTCTAGAATGACTTCAGAGGTTGTCCAAGGTATCTCATAGGTTTATACAAGCACTCTAGAATGACTTCAGAGGTTATCCAAGGTGTCCCCAAGGTTCGTACAAACACTCTAGAATGACTTTAGGAGTTGTCCAAAGTTTCCCAAATGTTAATACAATGATTCTAGAATGTGTTAAATGGTGTCCAATGTGTCCCCAAGGTTTATACATACACTCTAGAATGACTTCAGAGGTTGTCTAAGGTGTCCCTTAGGTTCATATAAGCACTCTAGAATGCGTTCCGAGGTTGTCTCAAGTGTCCCCAAGGTTTAAACAAATGCTCTAGAATGACTTCAGAGGTTTTCCTAGGTATCTCCAAGATTTATACCAATGCTCTAGAATGATTTTATATGTTGTCCAAAGTGTACCTAAGTTTCATATAAGCACTCTAGAATGCGTTCTGAGGTTGTCTCAAGTGTTCCAATAGTGCATACAAATACTCGAGAATGACTTCCGAGGTTGTTCAAGGTGTCCCGAAGGTTCATAAAAACTCTCAAGAATGATTTTATAGGTTGTCCAAGGTGTCTCCAAGGTTCATACAAACATTCTAGAATGCCTTCCGAGGTTGTCCCAAATGTCCCCAAGGTTCAGACAAATGCTCTAGAATGACTTCAGAGGTTATCCAAGGTGTCCCCAAGGTTCATACAAACACTCTAGAATGACTTCCGAGGATGTCCAAGGTGTCCCAAAGGTTCATATAAACACTCTGGAATATCAC
The DNA here is from genome assembly GCF_017562075.2 of Anopheles merus. Taxonomy (NCBI): domain Eukaryota; kingdom Metazoa; phylum Arthropoda; class Insecta; order Diptera; family Culicidae; genus Anopheles; species Anopheles merus. Next base: position 5,921 of record NW_024427700.1, on the reverse strand, counting down.
CGTTGACCAGGTAGTGTCAATGGTAAAATCACAGTTGGACACCACGGACGTCATCGCTTTTAGTTTGCTGAAAGCGGGAACAACCATTAGCTCGGTTAGTTCACTAACTTTTAAGGTCAGAATTATCGCGGCTCTTCGAGATAAAGCACTTACCGCAGGATCTTGGCCGGTCGGGCTTGGTGTGCGTGAGTTTATCTCACTCCCACAAAGGCCGTCTCACCATCGTCCTGAATTTACCAAACAAACACACCTATACCTGTTCGACATAGCCTGATGCATCCTATACAATTATCACCCGATATGAATTGTACCTTAATTTCGCCTGCTCCATCAAAAACAACTACAGCCACATCAAACACCGTTAAAATGCACCAACCACTATTCAACACTTTTTTCTTAAGTAACTATCACACAACTGTTTCCTCAAAAGGCACTGTGCCACTAAATCTGACTAGTCACTTGTTTACACGAAATAACAACACGTCAACGACACGATCTCTCACCGATGACCATGCACCAACCTACACACACTTACCACTCAATGTCCGTTCCACGTCTATAACTGTATACTATCAGAACGTGCGAGGTTTACGATCCAATGCTGATGAGTTCCGTTTAACTGTATTAGAAGCGGACTATGATGTTGTGGTACTCACTGAGACTTGGCTCGATCCCAGCCTTCCCACAGCTCTCCTATTTGGCGATGCATACTGTGCCTATCGATGCGATAGAAATGCCGCAAACAGCTCTCTATCTCGAGGCGGTGGAGTACTAATTGCGGTGAGTTCCGCTCTCCGCTCTCATGCGCTTCCAGTGCTTGCGCAAACACTTGAATTCGCTTGCATCTGCATTCAGCTCCCGATGTACCGATTATACATTGCTGCTGCCTACCTTCCTGCCAACAATAGCACGGACGAAGGAAAAATAAATGCATTACTGGACACCGTCAACAGCATTTGCGACACACTAGGTCCAAACGACAGATTCGTGCTCGTGGGAGACTTTAACCAACCCGTTCTTTCCTGGTCGCCTGCGCAATCGAATCATGAAACCCCTTTTGTGTTTTTTGAACCTCATACTAGTTCAGTTCGTAGCGCCCAATTCGTCGATGGACTGCACCAGAATGCGCTTTACCAACTTATTAACAACACTAACTCTATGGGGCGCATTTTAGACCTTGCATACGGAAATTGGTCAAGTGCAACAACTTCTTCGCTCATACGCGTCAGCGAGCACCCGCTGCTGCCAATAAACCGCTATCACCCACCGCTCGAATTTGATTTGGAAATCACATCATCGTCTATGAATCACGCTACCACTGTAACGGAAATAAAGCTCAATTACGCACGTGCTGACCTTACTAAACTCAAGAGACTGATCTGCTCCTTCAACCAATCCTTTGAATGCTCAAACTATACATCTATTGACCATGCCACGAACGATTTCTCAGAGTTTTTGCGGGCCGCATTGCGTGAATGTGCTCCTATTAAAAAGCCCCATCGCGGACCGCCGTGGGGTGACCGCACATTACATGCCCTAAAAAAGCAAAGCGAGCCGCTTATGACTATTTGCGCGCTAGTCGATCCACACCGTGTCGGCTTTACTACAATGGTGTTCATGCACTTTTCGACGTTATAATAGAGTCTGCTATCGTCGATATATACGCCACAATGAACGAAGCTTGCGAAAGTACCCTCGCCGCTTTTCGAGCTTTGCCGACAACATGCGCAAGTCAACTGGCCTCCCCGGGACTATTCGGTATAAAGATAATTGTGCACACTCGCCATTAGATATTTGTGAACTGTTCGCCACGCGTTTCGAGGATAGCTTCATCTCTAACATCACAAATCCGGAGGCTGTTGCTTCCGCACTCGTGAACACTCCGGCAGATGCAATTCATGTCACGCTACCTATCGCCACCGAGACCCTGGTCACCCAAAAAATCGAGCGTCTCAAGTCGTCATACTCCGAGGGGCCAGATGGTATCCCAGCGACAATTCTCAAGCGTTGTGCCGTATCGGTAGCTCCTGTTTTAACTAAGATTTTTAACGAATCTCTGCGCACAGGAACCTTTCCATCACTGTGAAAGGTCTCATGGCTAACACCCATCCACAAAAAGGGCAGCAAAAACGAAGCAGTGAATTATCGAAGTATTACCTCTTTATCAGCCTGCGCCAAACTGTTCGAGCTCCTCATCTATGAACCATTAATAGCATCTGCCGGCAAATACATCAGCACCAACCAACATGGATTCATGCCTAAGAGATCAACTACGACAAATCTGATGCAATTCGTTAGCGGCTGTTATAAGTCCATTGATGATGATATGCAGGTTGATGCCATTTACACGGACATTAAGGCGGCTTTTGACAGTGTGTCCCACAACATTCTTCTGGCAAAACTGGATGGACTTGGATTATCACCACCCCTGGTAAAGTGGATGAAATCGTGTTTATGTGGTCGTTCATATGCAATTAGAATGGGCTCCCACCAATCAAGATCGATCGGTGCCTCTTCCGGCGTACCCCAGGGCAGCAACCTGGGGCCTCTGTTGTTTCTGCTCTACATAAACGACTTGTGCATGGCACTCCCGGATAATAGTTGCCTACTCTACGCAGATGATGCTAAAATCTATCGTGAAATCCGTGAGCCCGAGGACCATCTTCAACTTCAAGCCACTTTGACTGAATTTGTCTCCTGGTACAAGCGTAACGCACTAAGCGTCTGTATCAATAAATGCGCTATAATCTCATTCACCGTTCAAGAGCTCCAGCGCTGTTTAATTATACGCTTGATGGTCAGAACCTCGAAAGAGTGAACTGTGTAAAGGATCTAGGAGTCCTCCTAGTTGCTAGACTCTCCTTCGAAGAACAGATAGACCAAGTAGTCGCTAGTGGCAATCGTCTACTTGGCTTGGTCATGAACATGACGCGCGAGCTTCGTGATCCTATGTGTTTCAAGACACTGTACTGCGCACTTATCAGACCACTGCTGGAATATGCTAGCATTGTTTGGTGGCCAGCATCTACTCGGGCACTTGCGCGGCTAGAGTTAATCCAACGGAAGGCAACGCGCTTCGCCCTTCGTGATTGGCCGCGTCGTCTCGACTATAGAACTAGGTGTTTGCTGCTTGGGATCCCGCCTCTCGTCGAACGTGTTGAGCACACCAGACTGGCATTTATCACGGAAATCTTAAACGAAACCATCGACAGTCCCGAGCTACTTTCAAGGATTCACCTCTATGTTCCTGCCAGAATACTTCGTGGCCGACCAATGCTGGCAGTCGCACCTTGTCCAAGGTGTCCCCAAGGTTCATACAAGCTCCCTAGAATGCGTTCCGAGATTATCTCAAGTGTCCCCAAGGTTCATACAAATGCTCTAGAATGACTTCGGACGTTGTTCAAGGTGTCCCCAAAATTCATACAAACATTCTAGAATGACTTCCGAGTTGGTCTCAAGTGTCCTCAAGGTTCATACAAACAATCTAGAATGACTTCAGAGGTTGTCCAAGGTGTCCCAAAGGTTCACACAAGCACTCTAGAATGCGTTCCGAAGTTGTCTCAAGTGTCCCCAACGTTCATACAAATGCTCTAGAATGAATTCCAAGGTTGTTCAAGGTGTCCCCATGGTTTAAATAGACACTCTAAAATGCCTGCCGAAGTTGTCTAGGGTTTCCCCAAGATTTATACAAACACTCTAGAATGACTTTTGAGGTTGTATAAAGTGTCTCCAAGGTTTATACAAATGCTCTATGATGACTTCATAGGTTATCTTAGGTGTTGCCAAGGTTCATACAAACACTCAAAAATGATTTAAGAGGTTGTCCCAAGTATTCCCAAGGTTCATACAAAAGCTCTAGAATGACTTTAGAGGTTGTCCAAGATATCCTCAAGGTTTATACAAACCCTCAATAATGTTTTTATAGGTTGTCCAAGGTTTCCCCAACGTTCATACAAACACTCAAGAAAGATTTTAGAGGTTGTCCAAGTGTCCTCAAGGTTCATACAAACACTCTAGAATGGCTTCCGAGGATGTCTCAAGTGTCCCAACGGTTAATACAAACACTCTAGACTGACTTCCTAGGTTGTCCCAAGTGTCCCAAGGTTCATACAAATGTTCTAGAATGACTTTAAAGGTTGTTCCAGTGGTCCCCAAGGTTAAAAATAACGCCCAAGAATGATTTTAGAGGTTGTCCAAGGTGTCTCCAAAGTTCATACAAACACTCTAGAAAGCCTTCCGAGGTTGTCCCAAGTGCCTCCAAGGTCCATACAAATGCTCTAGAATGACATCAGAGGATATCTAATTCGTCCACAAGGTTCATACATTACTCCAGAATGCCATCATAGGTTGTCCCAAGCGTCCCCAAGGTTTAAAAAAATACTATATGATGACTTCAGAGGTTATCCAAGGTGTCCCCAAGGTTCATACAAGCCCTTTAGAATGCGTTCCGAGGTTGTCTCAAGTGTCCCCAAGGTTCATACAAATGCTCTAAAATGACTTCAGAGGTTGTTCAAAGTATCTCCAAGGTTCATACAAATGCTCTAGAATGACTTCAGATGTCATTCAAGGTGTCCCCAAGTTTCATACAAACGCTCAAGAATGATTTTAGAGGTTGTTCAAGGTATCTCCAAGGTTTATACAAACACTCTAGAAAGACTTCAGAGGTTGTCCAAGCCCTACAAACAACGAGCGGGATATTTTATCATGGTGTGTGTAAAAACCTAGAGTTAAGCGGAGAATCTGTGTGAAATACACGGAGGCGAGAGCGGCGTTTTGGTTTCAAAACACAGTTTGGCACTAATACAGTTACAAATGTGGAAATGGTGCGTTCATTTTCGGCCAGCTCGCTCAGTTGATCTGCTCGCAGCGCTGTGCTGATGTCGGTGTCTCGCTTGCACTGCTGTACCGAAAGTTCCCCTGTGTGCTCTCGTTCTTGCTACCACATGAAATCGTCAGTACAGCTCAAGGATCGGTAGCGAGCGGCCAATCGTGTGTCAGCCTAAGTCCTGGACGATTGGTGTTATGATTTTGTAAAGTGTTCAAGTGTTCAAGTGTTGTGCGAATTCAAATGAAGCTGCGCGAATGATTCGTAATGCATGTTATGTACATTGCGCAGCTTCATTTCGTACCTTTTTCACAGTAATCAACGCGTACAAAAGGATCTACGCAGATATTCGGCCATTTTAACGTTTGCATCGATGGAGCGTTCAATTTTATTTTAGTCAAATATGGTGTATCAACCTTACGTAAATGTGTGAAATCGTGTAAAGTTAAAATGTAAATGTTTCAAAAAAGTGATGAAAAAAAATCTACGCGTGTTTACGTTTTGTTAGCTTTAGATAACAAAAAAATACGCAGCGAGTATGAGCGATCGCTGAACGAAAGAAACGCACACAGCGCAACACGAAAGAAACTAACACAAGCACACGAAAGGAGGCTCGCGTATGGGAGCGAGCATTGAGAGAGCGCACCTTGTATTTTACATGGGAGCGGGAGAGAACCGTGGTACCCGTTCCCGCCCCCTTTTTAAAGCCTATAAAATCTTCCATCGGCTTAACTCTAGGTTTTTACGCACACCATGATAAAAATTACCCGCTCTTTGTCCGTAGGGAGGTGTCCCCAAGGTTTGCACAAATGCTCTAGAATGACTTCAGAGGTTATCCAAGGTATTTCATAGGTTTATAAAAGTACTCTAGAATGACTTCTGAGGTTATCCCAGGTGTCCCCAAGGTTCATACAAACACTCTATAATGATTTTGAAATTGTCCAAGGTGTCCCAAATGTTAATACAAATATTCTAGAATGTGTTATATGTTGTCCAAGGTGTCCCCAAGGTTTATACAAATGCTCTAGAATGACTTCCGAGGTTGTCCTAGGTGTACCTAAGGTTTATACAAGCACTCTAGAATGATTTCCGAGGT
>NW_024427699.1:0-84495 GCF_017562075.2 Anopheles merus | reverse complement strand
GGACCAGAAATGACAAAACCCGGGCGGAGCATTCATCCATTCCCCTTACGCTACAATCCAGCCAGCTTCCTTGAGTGCGTCCTGCGTGGGGAGTGTTGTGACGTGAAGCGGCAGGCTAGGATAACAAAACATTTGCCGTCCCGTTTGACTCCGCAGCGCCCGGTTTCACGCAAAAGCGCTTCGCTGAAACGCAACGCTTTATGCGCCACCCGGCACCACTTCACCAGACTCTCGCCACACAACCCAGCTTCCGTCCGGCTATAAATTCATTTTCCGCATTGTAGCGGTTTTCCAGCGAAGCGCTTCGCTTTCCCAGCGAGGTGATATGCAATGGTTAGTGGCGCTTTTTTTTTTATTTGCAGGCGAGCATTAGGTGCAAAAACACGGCAGTCGCGACCCACTTGGCAAAAGAGGGGGGGGGGGGGGGCCGCCAAGAGAGTGAGAAAAAATAAAAAGAACAATGATTGAAATTGAAAAATAGCCCCCATTTCGTTACGACGAAGAGAACGAAAATGGTTCACCAGAATCAGCTAAAACCACTAGATAAATTGGTATGAAAGGGTTGGATGATGAAATGCGCCGCTTGTTTGTTTGTTACTTCTAAAAACTAAACAAACAATATAAATTTAATTCCCAATATGACAGAGCTACGGAATGGACATTCGTTTAGGACATACAATAATATGCAAAATTCATTCCACATTTTTTACGCAATTTCTCTGCCGAGCTGCAACGGCACCGAGCCAGCCAAAGTGAAAGAAATAACTGCGAGCCAGCTGTTCCAAATAAGCTCTCATATGTGGCGTTGCTACCGAGGATTCCCTGTTCTACTACCGACCATATGCAGTAAGCATTCCCCTCAGCTGCGGATAACGAGAGCAATTCTCGTGACACCATTTGAATAAATGTGACCCTTGAATCCAGGGTTTACGCCGCTGCTCCAGATGGGGTTTTCGCGCCGCTTCCGGCACAGACTGTGTTTTGCACACGTACTCCACGGTAACGGCTCTTGAGGCGAAGGTAAAAGTTCTAATTGAAAGGAGCAAAGTTTTTAAAATTCCGAATACAATCGTCACGGGAACGGAGGCGAGGGGGGGGGTGTTTTACGGGAAAGCACGGTAAAAAGCAAATGCTAGTGGCAAGGACAGATTGGAAAAAAGAGCGCTTCAATTACACCGGGGCCAAATTGTGGCACCCAAGTACGCGGAACGGGATTGCCGACAATCGAAAAAGTTTCCGGTGAGGTTTGTTAGGGATTCTTTCATACATCAGAGGCGCATGTTTGGTTTCATTAATTAAATCCAGGCATAGGTTTTGGAGCAGGAAGATCCACGAGCGTGAAATCTTCGAAATTTAACGACCTCTGCACTTTGGTTTTTCGGCAGAGTTTTGTGAGAAGAAGCCAAAATATGTTTGCAAATAAAATTAAATTTCAACTATGACACGGTAGACATGGGTTTGATTTTGTAGGAGAGAGGTTTACCGTAAAAAAAGCTCAAAAGCTCAAATTACAACCAAAAAATTAAGCATAATTGAAGCCAACAGCAAATCTTTCCATTCTTCGGTAGAATAGATTCTCATTGCTCAGGCTATATGAAAACTTATGTGGGTCAAGCTTGCCAACAATCCGCCGGAAGCTAATGGATACTCCGAGCTCCGTAATAACCGTTTGCTACACAACCTCGGCTTAAAAACGATCATAATTTTGCTCCCTTTCCGCCCCTTCAGCCACTCAACCTGGCGTACATCGCGGTTTGGCACCGTTCGGGCTTTGGCACCGCAAACTCCGACAGCAATTGTAGATCATACCCCTTCCTCACCAGAGGCTTACTAACCCACCTCAGAGGTTTGGAAGGTTTTTTTAATGCTCGTTTGACCCCAGCTCGACCCCCAGAACTAGCAATGTGGACACCGGATGGTCTACCGAACCCTTTCGCAAACGGGAGCGCGATGGTACGCAAACCGGATCAAGCGTAGCGCGATTAGTGGCACGAGACGAGACGACAGACGCGCGGGTTGACATCTTTACTGCTGGTAAACAGAGAACTTTGCGTGAATTGATCTTATGAGGGCCGTGTGCAGCAGGAAAGGAGATCACCCCAAAAAGCTTTCCCCCCTTTTCAGGGAACGCAGACAAAGACATGATGAAGATTTTTAGAATAGAAATGTTACGTACGACGCTAACTGGCATGGAATGGATGACAGCTTTTAGACAGTGGCTGTTTCCCCCCCCCCCCCCCCCCCCAGACTGTTTTCAGACGCTTTCAAACTTTTCGCCCGACTAAAACGTCTCGCTATAAAGGAAAGGAATTTTTAAGGAGAAACCGTCGTGGGTTGCCCGTCAGCGGGAGAGAGAGAGAGAGAGAGAGAGAGAGAGAGAGAGAGTTTGAGGCGGTTAAATTGGAAATGATTTACGATTACCGTGGTCGTGGAATGGCTACTGCTACTGTGGTGTGTTTGTTCCCTCTTGTTCCTTTAGATAGCCGAGTCCGCAGTAGGGCACAGGAGAAAGAACGAAAGGATGGATAATATTTTATGCTTGCTTTCTTTGCAACACATTTCACCCCTTGCCTTGCTGCTCTCCAGTCCAGGTTTCTTGCAATTTCAAACCTTTCCATTTATCGGTGTGGCGGCAGTGTCCGTTTTTGGACACGGCTCATCGCGCAGTATGTGTCCGGTCAACCTAAATCCGTCGACCAGCTCGAAGCAGTACGAACGGGGCGACGGACATACAAACGGACAATGGACAGGGAGGAAACTTTTCATCCGGCACGTTTTGGTCAGCAAGAATTTTGGTCACAGAAAGGCTTAGCCCCCCACGATTGGATGGACGGTTGAAAGCGTGCGCGCGCGAAGGAATTCTCTTCTCGAATTTCTCCACCGTCACCCTGCTGGGACACGGAAATCGGTTGGGCCAATGCTTCCTTGCTGTGTTCCACTTTGTCGAGAGTCTATCAAACAAAAGATCAGTGCCGGGCGCAGGGAACGATAATAATGTAGCGCTATGGAATGCAGTGTCAGTGTCGGTGGAAATGGAGCTGAACAAAAAAAAAACACGTTATTTGATGGGGGAAAAGCTTAAAGCTGACTAACGACTTTTTAACGAAAATGCCATCAGAATTAGGAAGAGAAAAGCACAGCTTGAATGAAAACTTAAACACGTTCGAGCATGAAACGTTTTGTGTAAATAACGATTAAACGACATCTCTGCAGGAATTGGAAAGAAACAATCCCGAAAGCAAATGAAAATCCGAGCGTCCAGCTCGACCCTGCCCACTGCTGCGGCTACAGTTCCGGGCAGCCGTTCGGGAGCCCACAGCCCAACGCCCACCCAGCTCTCGAGTCGAGTCGACGAAAATTCATCATCAGCAAAGCCGCAGTCACATCAAGCCGTTGTCAATCAATTTCGGACCGAGCAGTGTGTGGGGTGGGCTTGGGTGGGCTTCGTCTCGCCAAAGCGCCCGTGCGCGCCAACCCGCCCGCCGATCCCACGCGAGCGAAACCGAGAGCGCCGCGCTGGCGCCCGAAAAATCAATGTCCCAGGCCCCCCGAAAAAAAAGCGGTGTGTCCGCCGGGCGCCGGGCACATTCGGAGGTTGAGTTTATTTACCGCAAATGATCACAATCGGAAAGGCACACAGCATACACAACCATTGCTTACCATTGCAAACAGAAATCGTTGTTAGATCAGATCCGATTCCGATTCCGTCTGGGGGAGGGGAGGATTGATTTGCAGTGGACGCGTTTTTTTCTTCTTCTTTCTTTCAGTTCTCCTTCCGGGAAACAGCACCCACTCACGGCCAGGCGGAGGCTGTGGTGTGTATTTGCCTGCAGCCGCTTAAGGACACACAATTAACGCTCGAGGACGTATCGGGGAATCGATTCGGTCGGTCGGTGAATGTTTTGCGTTTTTTCCAAGAAACATGCCAAACGGCTGTGCCGTGTCCGCTGCGAATGCCCACCAAAGTGGAAATAGCACAATTCATCGACAAGTTGATTCTCGATCGAATTTCTCGTCCGTTCGTTCGACGTTCGGTTCCGTGGGTAAATATTCTGGGGCGAAGATATGGAGCGAAAAGTGCAGCCTTTGACTGGTTGTAGAAGTGCTGTTTGCGATGGAATTATCCTTATGCTTCTTTTTGCCCCCCCCCCCCCGTGCCCTCAAGATGAAGCACTCCTGACCTACCCCAGACCTGGAGGGTAAAGGGCAACGTTGCCAGCTCGGGGCAGGGAGGTGAAAGTTCACTGCCCTCCTCCCGAGCGTTGGCACTGAAGGAATGTGCAAAATCGAACGCAAACAAACGGGAAAACATTAATCTTCATCAGAACGGATCAACTACACACTCGCCTTCAAAACGGGAGCCTTCGCTCGTTTCGTTTCATCGTTTGGGGCTCGAGGATAGGGGAAAAGGTGGATTGGGGGCAGGCCGAGATACCGGGGAAGTATGAGCCCTCCTGATAGTGACTGTGATGGTTCAATGGCAGCTGCGAATGAGTGGAAGTCACGCTTCCGGCACACCGGAACCAACATCCGGTGGCTTCTTATCGACTTTACAGACTTGAAAACGTTCTTGGCCAATCTCGCGCTGCTTGCCGAGTGTATGTGTGTGAAATTATCTCTATATTCGCCGTAGTGTGAAGGCGAGAGTGGATTTTTGGTGAACATTTGGAGCGAGTGCTGCACTTGCTGCACGAAAAGTGATAACTCATTGGCTGACGAATGGTGCCGAGATGATGGTTGTGAAGTGTGAATGGAACAATCGATTACTATTTATCATCATCCTCATCCTGCTGCTGCTGCTGCTGCAGATATTGAATGTTTGTTTTCGCGCTTACTTTTGACAGCTTTGAGATGTGTAAGTGACTCAATTTGAGGACGGTAGCAGGTCGGTTCGTTGGACAGGAGAAACGGTTGATTGAGTGTTTTAGAAACTAGAAACGAATTCCAAAGGCTAAGCATTACGAATTTGATCTATTTCATCAGTTATATAATTCTCAGAAGAAAGATATCGAGCCATTTATTCCTTAAATTATGCACTCATTCGGCTAACCGAAATTAGCATTCACATCCTCTAAAACCTAATGTCATCTCATTCTCTAAAATCAACATTTGAATAGAGTTTTAATAGAGACGACAATTTACGACGCTCTTCACTCATTAGAAAAGTAGACAAAACATCCTGCGCAAAGGACATCATTAGCAGTGGAAATATATCAGTCAACAAGCACGTACATTCGCAGCTGCTGTAATGAGTTCCATAGAAATGAAATAGCCATCAAGGCCCAGGTACCGCTCTACCGCAGCTCGCATCGTTGCGGAGAGGTGTCTAGCGATGCTAACGTGCTGCTCACCATAAATATGCCTCCCAAACAGGTTGAATTCCGTGAATGGGCCCACATTCATAAGCTTCTTAACGCTAGAAGTCATACGGCGTGTTTATACGTGTGTTATATGTGTGTGTGTGTGTGTGTGTGTGCTGAAGTTGCATCGTAGTGAGGACGCACCGAACGACGACTACAATTTCCTGCAGGCTAGGCCCGGTTCACTTGACGTGTTACCTACGGGGAACGGAAGCGCAATTTATCGTTCAAAGAAGCTTTGCGTCTCATCCCGAGCGTAAGACCGGGGATGAGTTTAGATCGTGTGGCCTGGAGGCTCCTGTCTGAAAGGGTGTGTGAATATTATGGGCTTAAAATTATAGCTGCTTTGTGTTAGGGCCCTCCATGCGGGTAGAATGTTTTTGTGTGCGGGGTATACGTTTCTGGATGTCTGTGGACATGTTAATTGTTCTTTGAGAGCAAAACAGAACGTTGCATCAACCATTCGTAGAAGAAAAAAGATAAATTTCAACTGAACTTGTTTAATAATGCATTTCTAATGCTGCTTCTGAATCACTCCTGTGTTTTTTTTTTCGTATGTGTTCTTTCGACAATGTATGTGAATGGATCATACGATCCATCATACAATAAGAGCTATGTTTAAGCGTGTTTGAACCATGCGGTTAGATTGTTTGTCGGAACGCCTCATCAAATTGACGAATGAATCTATTGATGTATCTATCGTTGATTTGAAATTGCTTCACACATCGTGCAATTTGTTGTACATTTTGTAAGGAAGCACCTAAAACGTGTCGGAAACAACAGTACAACGGTAAGGCTCAAGCGTGGTTGCTATCATCAGCAGCATGCATAACGAAAGCTTAATTAATGACGTTACGATTTGCGTCGAATGAAAGGCAATCAATCTACCGCCCTCATTTCAGGCTTCAATTATTTGCTGTGTTTTATTCAAAATTTAAACATTTGATTACTTGCCATTATAATTTTCTAAAAATCATCATTTTTGCGAACATTCCTTCGTGCAGTTGTTTTGCACTTTGCTTCATGGGTTAGATATTTTGCAAACGGTTATTTTAGTAATAGTTTTGAAATTGCATCACTCAATGAACAAGTTCAATAGAAAGATATGTGTATGTAAAACAACATAGAATAGGTTTTCTATTTATGATTTAAAATCATTTCCAAACGAATCAAACTTTGCTTCAATAAACAACATGAAACTTTAAACAAACAATACGCGTCAAATATTGTACGTCGGAGCGCAGTGCTTTAGGTCCATGGGAACAGGATACGTTCATTTTACTTTTCCATTACATTGCACGTTAATGGATCGTGTGGCCAAAAACACTTTTGATTTGAACACATATTGTTCAGAGGTGTAAACAATGTTTATATGTACCAACCTAAGCGACTCTGTTCTCTTTTTGTTTACAATATCTTCTCGTTTTGGTTAAAATGAAATTTGATATTCAATTTACAAGAAAAGTCAAGTATTGTTCACTCCCTACACATTCTATTGTACTACAAATTCTAGCTAAATAAATATATACCAGATACGTAAGCAATCATTGCAACCCATGTTGAGCAAAACGTTCCGAAAACAGAAAGTCATGTATTCCCCGAATTCCCCAGTGTTCCGGTCCTGAACTGTAGATAAATGGTTCATTTTAAAATGATAGTACCGAGACAATGAACGAACGCCAAAAAAAGAATGACAATTTATTTGCACTGACATTTCTCTGAAATGTGGTGTGTGGACGGTGCCACGAATTGTGATGGGTCATTCATCAAGCAGGAATGGTTGAATGTTTGTTCAATGCACTCAATATAAAAACATTGTATTCCACTGTACCTATTGCTATGGTATGTTATGTAATCTGCAAACAAATGATTTTTTATTAACCTCTTTTTACAGGAAGTAGTAGCCAAAAAACAATCTCTAATTCAACTAACAACCAGCAAACTCCAAAGTCAAATAGCACCACAACTAACGAAGTGAATAGCTCTCCAAACAAGCAAACAAACAAACGCTCCAATTGGTATGCAAAATTCAAACCGGAATGATTTGTGTCCCGGCTATTTGCAAAGTATATCTCATTCATCAACTGCGTTATTTCATTCACTTCTCTCGCCTAGCAACGGGACCGGGCAAAGGAAAACGCGAACACAGATAAGAGTGTCGATCTGTCGTCGGGCATGCGCATTCATGGTGTACTTTCATTAATAAACTGTAGTGTAGTGGAAACAGTGGGACGAATGATTTTGAAGAGAGCTTTTTCCACCATTCTCAAGCTTTCCAGAGAACGAAACACATTTGCTAATTTATATACAATTTTGCAATACTGATTCCTATAACTCGTTAATCACTATTCAAAAATCAAGCGATCTTTAATTCCCTTCAACTAATAAAATAACACAAACATAAACGTAAAAACGTATACGGCGCAACGAACAGTTTTAATATGCAAAATGAATAAACTTTTTACAACGCATTTTCATAGACGCTCTAATCTAATTTTAAAAGTACGCACGAATGGCTCGAAAATCGTTCATCGGTTTTGCCAATTGCATCTCATTTTACGACTGTGTTAAAGGAAATCGTAAAAAAGGGCAACTTTTGCGACGGTTTATTTGCTCCTGCAGTAAGTGGGCGGTGTGTGAGTGGGTAAGTGAGTATCGGAACAGTCAAGCAAACGCTCTCCATCCCACACAAAAAAAAAACGAGAAGAATGATTGCTCTTAACAGTATGTTACAACAATGTATTGAACCGTGAAGATGAGAGTAAACTGGAATATCGGAAATCAGTGAAACATTAATAACGAAAATTTATGTTCACACCTTCCATCACGCCACCACTCGGTCGACGTTCGCCCAACACGCTTACCCTATGTGGATGGCATGCGGATCAATGGGTCGATTGGTTAGGTGTTGTCAAGAAAAAAAACAACACGCTCCAACACACGGTAATTCCTTCTCCGTATTTATTTTCCGGTTTATGTCAACACCTGAAACGGGAAGTGCTGTGTTGTAGGAGCGCGAACGGTACCGGGGGGGGCGGTGTGCGATATGCGAGCGCCGGGGATGAAAAATTGGAGTGGAAAATTATCATAAGCCAATACAAATGATGATTACACATATTTCAAAATGAAGTTTTCCCCACCCTCAAACGTTGGTACCGGAACCGGTTGCGCGTAGCAAGGATACACGCGGCAATGGTGCGGCCGGTAAAGATGAAAATTTACTCTGCCGCTAGAGCGTCGTAATTTATGCCCATTAAATTGCATGCCAACGGTTTAGCTGGTTCGGTGAGCTTCATTTTGTGTGTGTACTTTTTCTTCTACTCTTTTTTTTCTTGCTTTGTTTTTGCATACACCGAACGCTAATGTGATGATGACAGTACGGGGCGTACGGATACGCATTGTGTGCCCATGCAATAATGCCGTGAGACTAGGCTTCGACCGTGCGCCATTCATTATGCATTATGGTCGCTGATAGCACGAAACGAAGCATCGACCTTCGAATGGATGTCGTCAACAGGCTTTCATGTTGTTCATTAACGAACCTTGGTTCTTGGAATCGCCATGGAGCCGAAATAAGCGTGACGAGTGTGATATGCAGCGATGTACGTAACAAGGACATTTGAAATTCCTTCGGCACATAACAAGTGGTTTATGATTGATGGTGTTATGAGGATTTTTTGAACAAAGAACAGTTTTAATTAAAGTACTGAGAATACGGATTATAGTTTTTAACTACTAGCATTTATAGGTCAAATACTCTAAAATATAATAAATAGTGAAAATGCTGCTTTTTGGCTCGTCATTGACTGGCATGTTAGAAAGGGGTAACAGTAGCTGATATAATTCTCAACTCAATAATATTTATGATTCCTTGCTTTCTTAATGTTTTAATTTCAAAGTTGGAGATAAAATAGTTTAAATCAATTTAGTTCTGAAAACCATAATAGTACAAAAGGTCTTCTTACGGAAGAAACTTCAATAACTTACTTAAGCATGGAGGAATACAACGACTTATTCGGCTATAAAACGAAAAGTCATCAACATATGTAACTTTGTATAAACTTGTAAAAGTAAGTTATAGTTTGTATAGAGTTATTTGATACGTTTGAGTACAATTGAATAAAGTGGGATTCAACATTGATTGAATTTTTGCCATCCATTAGCTGTTGAGTGCAATTTTACTGATTTTAAAATGAGTTGTAATCTAATTTGCAAGAACAATGACAGTAATTGTGCGCTGCTAGACAGCAAACCACCAAAAGCGATAAATCTATAACACCGCCCCAGTTATTAAACAAATCATCAGATCGGACACATAAATCTAAGCAAATGACCTACTTGTTCGGGTTTCCCCAAGAGAGATTAATCAAATGATTATTTATCAAACATCCACACACCCTTCCGCTCGCTGCAGGCCAGTTCTATTGATATCTGCGATTAGTTTAAATTAGTAGTGGATGTAGTGAAAATCCTGTATTCTTTCTTGCGATTCCACCAACGGCAGTTGTTTTCACGCTCGTCGTTTGATTTACCGTGCGTACATTGAACTACTGATTTTACATCACGCCTCCCATGTACACTCGCCCCGTGCCTGTTGTGTGCAATCGTGTTGGCCACACAGATGACATTTGCAAATTAACACCACTGAGCAACGCTGCAGGCGAACAACCCGCCCCAGGCCGGAGGACAAAGTGCAGCACGGAATTTGCATTTGCAAATCCAAACACGTCCCCATCCCATAACCCTGTCCCCGTTAAGCTTGCGGTCGTACGCTCCATGCGCGCCAATTACGCGACAGTCAAAACCTAATCAGGAACGCAACCCCCGAATCGATCGAGGTCTCGCGGCCTCGTCCCGCGGTCGGCCGGACTTTCGCAGGAGGTCACGGTGCGCGAGAGCGCGCGTTGAATTTACCAAATTGATGTTTTTCATTAGGGGGCTCTTTTGTGGCGAAGGCACGTGCCGCTTCGGTACGCGGTGGTGGTGGATCACACTGACAGGAAACGGCGCGCAGAAGGCAGATGCAGGTTTGGATGAATGTGCTGCATTAAATGGGCGGAGGAAAAAAGCAACAGAGTACCATCACCTCTCGGTATGGTAACATTTCATACACAGATTTGTATGAGGCGGGCGAAGCACAAAATCCCCACCCAACACGGCGCGTGTTGGCCGCAACCCTGGTCGCTGTCTTGCACAATCACAGCAGTGGTGGTGGTCCGAGCAGTGCAACGCAGCAGTACCGCGCTTGCACGCCAACCGAAAAGCCTTCGGTTTGCACGTAAACGGTGTCTTGGACGGCGGTCTTTATCGCAGCCAGTATGGGTATGGTAAGGTGAGCTTGAATTGGTTGCAAATTAATCACACACGCGTAATGGAGACACCGTTTAGCACGATGTGCAAATTTAAACGCTGCTGTACGGGTGGGGTGCGATGTATCGCTCATTAGTGATTACCACTGTCAGCTAGGATTTTGTGTGGAGTGGGATTGCCACCGGATCGGAGTGGACGAGCAATAATTTAGTATGTACGATTATTTGCACATATTAAAATATTTGTCTTACAGAGGCGATACAAAGTGTAGTAATGTTTGATGCATAAATTTCAATGTTTGTGCTGCGCCGGATATTAATGACGCAAATATGTAAAGAAGAATATTAGATTGTAAGATTTGATTTAATTCTTGATTGAACAGGCGAATGAGGCCAAGAGGCTGAAAATGTCTTTAAAAAATGTAGATATGTTAGCCTGTATCCTTTGCTTTACACATTTGGACAAAGACGTGTTTAAAGTGAGGTTACGTAGAAAATCTTGATTGTTTGCTTGTTCGCATTACAATTTCTTCCATTAGTTAAGTCTCTTTTTGTAAATTCATCTTGACTGAATACTAAACTTTGGAATCCGACCTACATTTGCCATGAAGTTTTCCGAAAAATGTAACGTGAAAATCCAGCAAATGATGCACAAGCTTATAAGAAATCTATTTCAGAACTCTGAAGTGGCTGGTATGTACCAATAACAATTCAGTAGTGTGTTCAAGATCAGTTCCACAGTCAGAATATACCTGATAGTCATTGTATGTGTTCAATATTGTTTACTAAACCGAAATAGATAACAGATATAGTTCCTGTACTTGTATGCGCTTGCTACTACTTCCTGGTCCTAAAAAACCGTTTTCTGCTTCTATTTGGCGTAACGTCCTGAGACATATTCAGTACCACACAGGTAGATGGTCAGTCCTTACTACGGGCAGACGGTCTATATGAGGATTGATCCCATGACGCGCATGTTATTGAGTCGTACGAGTCGACGACTGCATCACAGAATCTTCCTTAAACCTTGCAATTCTCTATAACTTAAAAAGTGCTGATACTATTCATCATCATATGCTCAATTCTTATATTTTACATGCGTTACTTGTTCAACATGAGTAATTTAGTGATGGAATGAATTGGATATACTCCCAAGTCCAATAACTCGACAATTTTGCTTACAGGGTTTCCCACGATTTATTGGTCAGTTCCCATGATTTTTTGGTGCGTTCCCACGATTTTTTGGTCGTATCCCATAGATTTTTGGTTCGTTCCCATAATTTATTGGTATTTTCCGATTGGATATCAATACAATTGGACCAAAAAATTCTGGGAAACGACCAAAAAATCGTGGGAACGCATCAACAAAATATGGGAACCCACCAAAAATTGATGGGAACCGACCAATAAATCGTGGGAAACCCTGTAACATGTGTAAAATATTTCATGTTTAACTTGGTAGACTTGGTGTTACCGCTCATCAAGATGCGGAAGCGGAAATCGAGATTTTAAAAGCCTAACGTTAGGCCTCGTTATTTGGTAACAGTTGACGAATATGCCAACAACTAATATGGAAAAGAAAATTTGCACCCCGCTTAAACATAAACAATTATGTTAAGGTTTGAGCTCAAACGTAAACTGTTCCTTGCACTTTTTTGAATCTGATGAGGTAAGTACACCAAATTTCAATCCGATTTGTACATAAATGGCAAAATCTGTATATAATCAATGGGAAATAGTCAATTTTAATTAAATTTTTTGAATTGCTTTATCCATTTGAGCTTAAATTTGTAGTAAATGAAGCAATTTCCGGCACCTTATTGCACATTGCGAATAAAATGTTACTAACAACATCACTTTCAAACATTAACTAGAAGAAGTAGTCATGGCCACACACATAATTTATACACCTTCTCCTTTTAATTGCAGAGCTTTTCACCATTTCCATTGCTTTTTTCACGTTGATTCCCAAACTCATAGCCAAGTCATAACTTTGCTATATTCACTAACGATTCACTTTCCCGTGCACACTCATTCACCTACCTGAACATCGCCCCGCTCGCTCTCTATCACAGCTTGGCTTAGATGGTTGTTCTTCGGCGTGACCGGCAGCTCCGTAGCTACCTCAGGCCGGTTGCGGGTCGTGAAGGGTAACGCTGCTGCGGCCTGCTGTCGCCGCCCGGCCGTTGGTGTGGTGCCGCTTCCGGTGGCCGGCGCAACACGGCCGGATCCACCGATCGGCGGCGGCGGCGGTGTGCCACCCGTGGTCGAGAAGCTGGGATTCGTGGCCCCACTGTTGAAGCTGTCGAGCGAAGCGGTCTGCGGCATGTAGCTCTGGTAGATCGTGTTGCTCCCGAACGGAGTCGTACTAATGCTGACCGGTCCATTGGAGAGCTGTGGTGCCCGGTGCGTCGTGTTGTACAGTGGTCGTTGCACTCGATTGAAGTGGTAAATGCTGTGGGCACGACGTGTGTGTGCACGCGATGCAAGTAAGAAAGAATAGAGAGCAAAAAGATCGATTGAAATTGAATGTCCCAAGCACCAGGCGCATATTGGCTAAGCGGTTTTGATAGGTACATAAAAGGAGCGTGTGCGATCGAGATTGCAGATCGGACAGCTGATCGGCCGCTTACCTTGGCGAGTCAAACTCATTCCGATTGCTCTGATGACGTGACGATATCGATGACATTGCCCGGTCACCTCGGGCCGCTGCCATCATGTAGGTCCACATAGCGGCTCATTTCATCGGGTTTCGGGTCGGTGTGCAAGCGAACGGTTCTTATCGTCCCATGCACCGGTGCCTCGTTTCAGGGTGACGGCTCTCAATGGATGGATCTCGCTCAACACGACACTAGTGCAGACTATTTTCTAGCTGTGGCGCAACACCGTATGCCCTCTATGATCGACGCGTTGCTACTGGCGATGGGATGGCTTGGCGAGAAAACCTGCTACTCTTTTGTCAAGCAACGCCCGTATCGTTCACTTCCGACCTGCCTCAGCAGCACGAGACGAGGGAAATTCCAAGGCTCGATCTACATCTACCAAAGCGTCGGGGTGCGTATGTGGAAACCTTTCTTTGGGTCAAGGCTTTATGGGGTGGTTCAGTTGCTGTCGTCAATCGAAATGCGGGTCTCAATTGATCCAAACAAACCGCTCTGGGTGAGAGGAACGAATTCAGCAAACCGTGTCAATTTGTTGTCGTTGTACTTTTCGTGACTTCAATACAGGTGTGCTGGCTGCGTAAATAAAACGAGAGAAAATAGATACAGAAAACGCAAATGAAAACCCACTTTATTCAGAAGTTATCGGAACTGTAAATAAGAAAAGCAAATTTCATCATCAAATCTAAATACTGTCCTAAAGCAACCAGCCCAACCGAACGTGCCGATATCCGACGAAAATGGGATTAAACATAACTTGACGGTTGTGCGTGTAATGATCAGCACGTTCCATTGTGTCCCTAGCGTTGGCAAGATTTATTACAGCCAAAGCATATTTTGCCTTAAAATCCCTGTAAACTGTAGGAAAGTGAAATTGTAAATAAATCTTCACCGTCGGCAACGTTTTCATGCTCGGGCTAGTCCTGGAACGTCTGAGGGTTTTTTGCTCTCTTTTAGAAGTCGTGCAAACCAATGGTTCAATAATGGCCTCAAAAAAACACCTGCGTTAACGAGCTTCAAGCTCGCTGGAACACGTGTGTGGTCGTTGTGTCTGCGTTATTTTGAACTGCTTTATCATTTTGCTGAAGATTGCTCACGCTCATTATTAAACGACGGGCAGAACGCGATCCGTGTCTTGTTGAGCGTGTTGAATCGTCTGGAAACACTTTTTGTTTGATGTGATAAGGAAACATGATGATGCTTAACACAGCAGTTTTGCTCGTCGAGTAAACCAAGGAACAGTTTTGGTTTACTTTGAATTTACACAACAAACATACAAACAGTGTGTGTGTTTGTCTCAACAAAACCAATTAGTTATGTGTTTTATGAGTCTGCTATAATAAGTAGCGTAATATACGTCATGATTTTCACTTAGTAGTATATACATCAAATACAATATCTTTTAGAAATATTTTAGATTGAATATTAGACATTACTAAAACGAAATACTTTTACTACGCCTCTTATATAAAACCATTGTTTACTGTTAGGATTGTACTGAGCTCAGTCACTTATTTACTACCGCTACGAATTGCTGATGCTCGTAAAACAAGAAGAGTGCCTTTTCTTTCCATTTGGCTTCGGCAAAGGGTTGAAGGGTGCCACAGTATTTGACGAGGTTGATGTTATTCCTCCTGAATGTTGTACTTTTTACATCAGCTCATAAATACGATGCTCGAATATTGAAGGTTCCGCAAAAGCTATTTTGGGTTATTCTTGTTTTTTATTTATTTTTGCAGAGACGTTCTTTAAGTATGTTTGCATAGATGTCTGTGGATTTTCAACAAGTGTTTTACAAAACAAAAAACATTTTGCTTTCCAAACAACATGAATATATTTCCATTGAAATTAAAGCAAATCAATGAAATATGCAAAAATATAAAAGAACCTAACTGCTTTATAATTTTGTTTCTGACAAATTGAAGCAGCTCACATCATTTCACGTTTGTGTTTATATTTGTTAATTGAAAAGGTTTTAAAAATAAAATGCAGTGGGTAATAAAATAACGTTCTCATTGTTTACAGCAATTACCTATTACCTCGGACAAAAGTACCTATCAATCATGAAAAACTTCCGGTCCGTTAACCGTCCGTTTGTCAGTTGGAAAGGAAAATTCAAGGAAACCGATCGTTCATTGTGTAAAATTTTCCCGTAAGCATACCAATAGCAGGCAAGTGGAAAGTTTCCTCGAAAACTATCACAAGTAATTTTATGGCCTTTCACATTATCCCAGGTCGTCACATTCGAGCGAATCCATTGCCACGGTGGTAAAGGCAGCAGGAACGGGATCCGTTGCACGAAAGTGCAGTCGAGTTAATCGGAAATGGCGTGCAGGCGAACGATCCTATGCTGCATAATCTCATCCTCCTCATCCGTGTGCCGTGTCCGCCGATTGGTAATGCACGGTGTGACGTAAAACTTTTCAAAGAAACAGGTGGTGGTAGTGGTGGTAGCGCTATTCTTCAACCTGTCAGCAGCAGCAATCCCTGACGAACTAGCGTAACCCACACCCTGAATGCAGTGTGTTTTGCTCCAACCATAATCGATGATCCATTCATTGGAAAGTTTTTATCACCCATTGGCTCTCACTCCTCCCCAGGAGCATCGGAGCGTTCTGGGCGGGTTGTGTTACTTCACACCGGTGTTGTAATTGTTTCCACTTCGTAGTATGAAAAATGGTTATCCTACTGCTCTCTCTCTCTCTCTCTCTCTCTCTCTCTCTCTCTCTCTCTCTCTCTCTCTCTCTCTCTCTCCCTCTTTCTGTATTTCTCGTTTGCCATTTCACTTTCAGATTATGTGAAACAGGACAAATGGGGAAAGTTCGGCAGCGCGCTGCGTACTGTTGGTAAACTCATTAATGAAACCAATTCACCGTTTTGTACGCCTGAACGATGCTCATTAACCTGTTTATTTGAAATTGAATCAAATTATTTCGACTCCGCGTTACCAAGCGTTAAAAGCAATGGAGAGTAACGGTTGCAGATATGGGGGTGGTTTGATTTGAAAAAATCGTTCAACTCACAAACGATTAGCATAAAACAATAGACTTTCGGGGTTGATGCAAGGTGTTCAATACAATTTCTTTTTTTTATCAAGAAGGATAAACAAGGCTTTAACGGGCGTTTAATTTCAATTCGGTAGAATTACAGCCAACCCACTCAAACTACCATAAAAATCTTAGATTTGAAAAGTATACAAAATGAAGAGTTTTGTTAAAACAAAACCTGATTTAACGGGCCTTTCTCCTTGAAACATGAGAGAGAACAAACACAACACATTTGGATTAATACATTAAGTTAGGCTCAAAGGAAATCCGAGGTACTACAAACTCATGCTAAATTTCCGCTGCAAGTGTCATAATAAACATTTGTAAGTAGTAAACGATTTAAACTCTCTTGCGGATTTTTCGTTTTCAATTTTTTGGTTGGTTTATGGGAAATCTCTCCAAATCGTAGTATCTCTATACTCCTCGTAAGACGCCACCCTGCCCGTTGTAATTGCCATATAATATAAAATTGTTTTTCAACTATCATTCCGAATGTAATAAAATATTGTCCGTATGCACCCTTAAACGCAAAACCGTGAAACTTTAAGTTGAAAAGAATAGCTCCCTCCCTTTTTTGATATATTTTTTTCTCTCCCGTCACTGCTGACCAATTAACCTAGTTCCGAGATGCGTGAGTAAAACCTAGTTTTTTACAATCGTGCACAAAAACACATCCCGTGTCATAAAGTTTTGTTCGCCTGCGATTTTTTGTCACTTCCTGTCAAAACTAAACCATCCATCATGCGTCGCTTAACGACCTGCAGCAATTCAATTGTGAAATATGTCGCGCAGCTCGCAAACTATCTCCAAACGGACGGCAAATCCAATTCCGGACCATTTGCTCCGCGCCATCGACCGTGAGCATAAAACTTTCGCTCTTGCAGCTTTTTTTTTGTTTTTTGTTTGCCTCTTCCGTGGTATGTTCTTTATCAAACATAATTAATCGCCATTGTCGCCCGTTATCTGGCGGATATCCTCGTCGAAATGGAATGTTGCCAACCGAGCGTCGCAGGTCCTGTGCGCATAAAAACGCGCACACGAAGGAAGATTAAAAAAATATTACCCCAAAAGTGGGTTACAATCGGTGAATTGAGACCAACCAAAGCGCAGACAAATACAGAGGCAAAAAATGCCCACACGGCTCACAGGCTCACGTACCGGGTGACGCCGGGGGAAAATGGTTTTTCGCTTTCGCTTTTTCGCTCGCTTTTGTTTTGCACTATTTACTACGGCGAACATGACTTGCCGTTCCGGGATGTAATGGTTTTCCTTCGGTGCGGTATGATATTTCTTTCCCACTTACTATTGCAAGAAATGGCGTTTTTTTTACCTCATCGGACTTTATTGGAATACAGTTGTGGAATAGAAGAAAACCCCAAACAACAACAACGACAAAATGAAGAAAAAGTGAAGGTACCTCGGAAAGGGATTGATTTCGTTCGATTTCAGGAAGGAACGGTTCGCTTCGTTTTCATCCCATCCCCGGGGCAACAAATAAAGGATCATCGTCCCACAGGACGTCCTCTTAGGTTTCAGGTGCTCGATCGAACAATGAGAGTGGGGCAAATAATAAAGAAAGAATATTATACCATCATTTTACCACCCCTCCCATGCAACCCCATGAGCAGCCGGAACGGTCAGTTGGTCAGTTGACCCACGGTCTTTATCTTTGACACAGGGGGCGTATCGAAGGGCCTGCCGTTCACTGCTTTAGCAAACAGAATGTTGCCTCGGTTTGTATTGTTGTTGCTGCGCAGCAATAACAGGGCAAAAAGGCACACACACAGACACAGACAAAAAGTCGGCTTTCACCAGTGTAGAGCTCTATGCAAACCAGCAACAATAGCCAGCAAGTCAGCTTTGCCTTTTCAAACACTGCTCTGCGGCTTCGGCAAGGCTTTGCGAGGCGAATTACGGCGAAAAATAGAGGGCTACGGCCCACAAAAGCATAATAAGAAATGTCAACAGTGGCCAGGGCCGAACATTTTCTACATGTTTCCATTCGCAGGCGGACTACGGCCACGGTACTACCATCGACTCGTGCCGGTGAGTGTTGCGGTTGAGGCGATGTTTTAAAAGGCGTTTTCTTTGCGAAAGAAATGAAAATACACTCAAAAAATATACGCACACCAGGCCAGACTGGTGTTTAACGTTTTATTGTTTATTTTTGCCTTTCGCGAATGTTTGCTGGAGGCTACGTGCGAATGAACGTGGTTGCGTAAAACAGTTCTGTATTAGATTAAAGATTAAAATTTAAACCACTTGCAAATGCCTTGTTTATCTGCCAAGTTTAAATAAAAAATTGCAAACATGTACATAGATTCAAACCAGCCTAATTTTAATGTAAATTTCATTCGAAGGAATGAACAGTAATCAAAATTAACGTCAGAAAATAGTACATACAAATGTTTTAACACATCTTAAATTTGTTCACAACGCATTCGAACGCTTTTCCCAGTACGCTCGCGTAGAGGATAAACTGTGACGGATGGTTCGGTGTGTACTCGTGCCGATTAGATCCCTTGTTGACCGTTTGCCGAGCAGTGAATCGCTGTAGGTGTAGATTATTTTTCACGGCCACTTCATCACCAGCGCACCAGTTTTTGCCTGGAACATCCCTTATCGCCAGCGCACTGAGCATTTCAGTGGCGGAAACATGTGTCTACCGTATCTAACAATCTGCACCGTAGCAAGGCACTGCGTAGCGTATTGGTCCCTCGTGTGTGTGAGCTATCCATACACGTGTGTGCCACCCTTTACGGTAAAGCACAGACAGACACGGTGGATCAATTCATTTCCGATCGGATGTTTGCCCGATAGTCGGCATGCGGATGCAGCCAAGCGCCCGGAAATCGGGTAACGAATCATACAGCGATATACCGGAGGGAAGGATTGCGGTGTGGGTCAAATTAAAAGGAAGCTGTTTCGAGCGCTACCTTTCCCGGTAGTGCGGTACATTGAGCATAGCCCGGGACTGAGACGGATTGATTGAGCTCAATAGCATGCATCATCATATCGATACGTTTTCATTGATCGGACGATGCACGAGACACGTTCCCGGGATTGAGTTGTACATCTGTCGAGGTAACAGTGTTCGCAAGATTGGTTCGCAAAATTGCGCACTATGAATGGTTGCATAGGTATTAACATGATTGTATTATGAATGTTAAAGCAATAGCAATTTTTGGTGAAATAGAGCAAAAAAATTTAACCAAATAAGTTTAATATATGTTTTTGAAATGTTTTTTTTCCAGAGTTTTTTGGACTATTTGTATTGAATTTCAACGGAATATATCAATAAATCGTGGAAGTTTTTCAAAAATATACGATAAACGGTGAATAAATCCTGAGACAAAGCAACAAAATTACAGAAAACAATAAACCAAATCATGGCAAAATCAATAAAAAGAGTTACTTGCGTTTTAAATCATCATTTCCAGCCGTGTTTGGAGTCACGAGATGATATACTTGTCAAACTGTACATTTTTGATTGAAATAATAATAATAATAATAATAATAATAATAATAATAATAATAATAATAATAATAATAATAATAATAATATAATAATAATAATAATAATAATAATAATAATAATAATAATAATAATAATAATAATAATAATAATAATAATAATAATAATAATAATAATAATAATAATAATAATAATAATAATAATAATAATAATAATAATAATAATAATAATAATAATAATAATAATAATAATAATAATAATAATAATAATAATAATAATAATAATAATAATAATAATAATAATAATAATAATAATAATAATAATAATAGTAATAATATTATTAATCAAGAGACGATCCAAGCAATATAAAAACAAATATATTTTAAATTTGCATAGTTTCTGATTTGATTTTAATCACTAGCTCCTGCATAGGTTGGACGTACAACTAAATATATTTAAAAATGGCTGCCACATATACAACATGCAGGATTATGAAATACAACATTTCACATTTTCATATCATTTCACAATATTTATCAATCAATTGCTGGCGCACACAAATGAGTGAAAAGTTAACTCATTTCCTTTGACCAACAAGCAATCAGCCACCTTTCAAAAAGCCGTTTCTTCAACTGCGTAATCGATTCGGTAATATACATTGCAAATTAATTAAAATGTTCAATCCCACACCTTGCAGCAGCGTCTGCATAACCTTCCCAGTCTACATTTTACTGCTTCAATAACATCGTTTCTCCATTTGATTTCGCACAAGCAATTATCCGCAGCAGCCTCTGCAGCCCGAAACCCCGCCCGCACCGGCCCGTACCGATTGACCGACGTACCGATTAATATCCGATTCGTGCACATCTTGGGAGAAAATCGTTCAAATTTGCATTCACACCCGCCCGCATGCTGAGTTCGGCCGGCACAGCAGACGGTGTGATTTTGTTGTGTCCCTGGCCGGATAATCTGCTCACGATCTCTCCCAAAACTCCCTCCCGCTCCATTCCCGCTCACCTTTGCTTTGCGTATAATCTAACCGAGATGCGAGATTACAGGCCAATGGTATTGTGCGGGAAAGCCTGGCCGATGTTATGGCATCATTAAGCGATGTAAACCACCACCGCCAGCAGCTACCAGTCACCTGCAGGCCCTTCAGGCACAGCGGGACACAGGATCATGGTTCTCGGAAGCACTCGTCGCACCACCGGACCACCCCAAAGTGCTGTGTGCTGTGCTGAGTGAGTTGTCACGAAGCATGCTTTTCATTCCACGCCAAAAGGACCACCACCAGCCCATGAACCTCTGCCTGGCAATGCTTACCGCACCTGCTTCGAAAAGTGATTGAGGAATAATTTTGTCATAACTTTAACGGATGAGTGATTTATGTTAAGCAACATGCACCGATTTCAGGGTTGACTGAGGCTATCTGGAGCATCCCGTAGCCGGGACGAGTAGGGTGCGGGTGCTGTTACGATTCACCGCGGAGTGGAGCGGTTTATTGCTTTTAGCACCACCTTAAGGGTAACCGCTCACGCCCCGGGTGTGGCGTAACGGGCAGAAAAGCTACCTTCATCATCACCAAATCACGCAACGTGGTATGATTTTTAACCACACTTTATTCTCGGGCCTGGTTTCGGGCATGCACGCAATGCCGCTGTGTCTGCGTGAATCCCAACCGATCCGATGGACAATCTTTACCAAGTGTTTCCCTTCGGAAAGGTAGAAGAGCACGTTACGGATGATTTGAAGGTAATCAAAATGTTTTATTGAATTTTCCACACCCACAATCCCGCTATCGATTTGTATCATACCCAACGATCAGCGCAAACCATGAAGAAGAACAACTGCCAGAGGAGCAGCACATACTGGGCGCCTCCATGTCCTTTTGGCGGGTGAACCACCAGGCGTCTGCATGTGCTGCTGTTTGTAAAAAGGTTTCGCTGCTGCTGAAATGTTGGGCCTTTTGGTATGAAAATTTAATGTACCCTGTTGCTGGATTGCACCCGGCAAGTTCAGCGTACGCTCGCCCGTCCTTGATTTTCTTTCAAAAGTAAAAGACGATGGTCTCGGCAATACAGGGTTTCCCACGATTTATTGGTCGGTTCCCATCAATTTTTGGTGGGTTCCCATATTTTTTTGGTGCGTTCCCACGATTTTTGGCCGTTTCCCAGAATTTTTTGGTCCGATTGTATTGATATCAAATCTGAAAATACCAATAAATTATAGGAACGAACCAAAAATCTATGAGATACGACCAAAAAATCGTGGGAACGCACCAAAAAATCATGGAAACTGACCAATAAATCGTGGGAAACCCTGTAAATCCAGTAGCCCGGGGCAACGGAGCCAATCAGCAAGTATCGATTTGAATTTGCTTTTTTCGAATCAAAACAGACATGTAGAAAAGCATACACACACATCCATACAAATACAAAAAGCACAGTCTATTTTCAAGGATGCCTTTGATTAGCAGTGCAACGATGGTAAGTTTAATTTGCCGCTCCCCTGTTTTCCTGCTTGCGTCGTGTTTCCTATTTCCACTTCACTCGGTGTTTACAGCAGCTTCGTCGGTCCTGCTGAAGCACTGATCGATTTTATCCTTCGGTTAATATTAGCAACCGTACAGCGTATGCACAAAAAGGGACCGCGTTCGACGCTGGCAGTGGCCCGCGGGAGATGAGCAGCTAGTGAACCGGTACCGGCAGGGGCGAGGAAACACATACATACACATGCGCGCACGATAAAACCCGTACCCGTTCAACCACACGACCACGATTGGGTGTTGGTTTTATGGGAAAATTATTCAAATAACAGCTGAACGCTGATCTCGGCTCGGAGGCAAAGGTTACATTCAGCATGATAGCGCCAATGGTCGACTGAACGGGCAGCGATGCTGTTCTGTGGCCAGCACAATTGTTTAAAAAGTGAGCAAAAATAATTTGAGATGAAACTACAGTTCAACGCACCACTTGGTGCTATGCAAACAATCAGTCGAACTTGTAGTTTGGCGTATTTGTGTAGCAGCATTTTGCAATTTAATTGTTTTCTTTAGTCACTCTCTGCAGCGAGGAAGAATCATTCGCAGAAGTGCAAACATATTTTGGTTGGCTGCACAATGTAGGGCATTCGCTGTTTGTAAAGGAGATGAAGTTGATCATTACAGTGCTTGTTATGTTTCCCAGGGATCTGTGCTACATCGTAGTTTGTGCATGGTTGTTATTATGGCAGACGCTGTAGCTTGCAAAAACCATCTTTTCAGTACAAAACCTTTTCACTGAATGAACACAAAATCTACTATCGTTTCATAAATCCTTTTCCAAAACCACTCGCCCACCCGTGGCGTGAAATTAGAGTACCTATTTGTACGCAACACAACACGGCACCTACGCACGTGCTGTGAGAGTGCAGCAGCAGCAGCAACACATCATCGAGGAGCCGAAGGAGGGTGATGGCTCTGCAGGATCGATATTTGATACAGCGGACCAGCTTTATTAATGCGTTTCGCCACAGGTGACCATTCATCCCCTAGCACACCTACCTGCCTCGTGCCTCCTCACTTCTCCGCCATGTGGTTAACGTATGGTAACGAAAATTTTACGTTTGTAGCGACATAATTCATTTGCATGCAAATGAGGTTCGGTGAACGACGACCAAACGACGGGCAGAAAATAAGTGCCCCGCAATTGTGTTACTGTGGGAAAATTTAGGATTAATAGTGTTCCAAGGGTGTCATTGCTTTATGTTGGTTGCACTTATTTTTTTTTGTGTAGCAGAAGAATGATAATAGGGATGTTTTGTTTCGCGTTCGCGGAGAGCTTAATTGACGAGCTTGTTTATAATACCTAATGACGAACGATGGCTCATTGCATTTTCTTACATAAGCTCATTAGCGGTTGTGTTGGAACTCCGTGCATTATCGAAAAAAAACACCATTTTCAGCCACCTAGTAGGGATGTATGGCCACGAGCACCTATGACCTTCAAAAGGCATCTACCACGGCTCCAAAGATCTATTATATCAATGCATAATAGCACTCTAACCAGCATAGCCTATATATCAACGTTAGTTTCTTCTTCTTCTTCTTCTTTGGCACAACAACCGCTGTCGGTCAAGGCCTGCCAGTACCCACTAGTAAAGTGAGCTTGGCTTTCAGTGACTTATTGTTACCATAGCAGGATAGTAAGTCCTACGTATGGGGGCACGGTCTATTCGGGACTTGAACCCATGACGGGCATGTTGTTACGTCGTACGAGTTGACGGCTGTACCACCAGACCGGCTCCAACGTTAGCTCAACGTTAGTTTAGATAATGTTAAAATGATTCTTCGATGCACATACGAACGACCAGAAGCCTTAAGTTATTTATATATTTATTTGTTCATTAATTTATTAATTGATTAATTTATTGAGTTTTTACTCGTTTGTAATAAAAATTTGTTTGTAATTTGTTCATATTATGTTTTCTATTATGTAAGTGTCAGTTGTGTCCAATCCTAGCCAGTGGATATTAAACTAAATAATATTAATAATAATAATAATAATAATAATAATAATAATAATAATAATAATGATAATAATAATAATAATAATAATAATAATAATAATAATAATAATTAGAATGAAAATAATAATAATAATAATTAAAATATTAAAATAATAATGATAATAATAATAATAATAATAATAATATTCATAAAAATAAAAAGAATAGTAATAATTTAAATAATAAAAATAATAAAAATAATAGTAATAATAATAATACTAATAATAATAATAATAATAATAATAATAATAATAATAATAATAATAATAATAATAATAATAATAATAATAATAATAATAATAATAATAATAATAATAATAATAACAATAATAATAATAATAATAATAATAATAATAATAATAATAATAATAATATCAATAAAAATAAGAAGAATGGTAATAAGTAAAATAGTAAAAATAATAATAATAATAATAATAATAATAATAATTATAATTATAATAATAATTATAATAATTATAGTAATAATAATAAATAAATAAAAACTCAATAAAATACACTAAAATCTCGTTTGTTTTTGGAACATCTTGAAGCAACAACTGAAAATTTCGTCTAAAGTATCAACTAAATATGACTGCAGCAATCTGCAAAGCTCTTCCTATCAGGAACTTCTCTGACCTAACCCACACGTACAACTCGCCAGACTTGTCAGTCAGAAAAATTCGCCTCTCCCGGGCGAAAAACACTGCAACGGACAGTGTGCAACATTCTGCATCGGATTAGCTGCAACCAACAAAAAAAAAATCGGTGACACATCTGGAACGATCCAGTTCCCTATTATTGCGTGTGCGTGGGCTAGACGAATGACAACGCGTGTGCACTTGTGAGAGTGACACTCCAGGCTCGATGCTCGGCAATGGAAACCAATACCGCAATGGTTGCGCGAGCTGTGGTGTCACCCACAGTTGAGATTGCGCTGCGAACCGAACGAGCTGGTGAAAGTGCATTGGAGAGTAAAAAAAATGAGGAAGAGGAGAAGGGGAAGACGAAGCTGGTTGTCTTCCCACGCTTGGCATTGCAGTAAAATGTCAGGCAATCTGTGAGCATGTTTTCAAGCCTTTTCCACTCTGCAATTCAAGCACACTGGAGCGGAGATCGATCAACATTTTCGTGGAAAATGTCTTCCCGCATGGGGTTTGGGTGATGATGAATGGATATGCTGATGAGGATATTATTGACAGTGAAGTTGACTTGCTCATGGTGCATTACAAATGCAAGAAGCATTCATGGCTTTTTGAGCCTTAGTATTAAAATAAAAAAATCGAATCAAAAACGTAACTTTGTTCCAGCTCGCTTATTTAAAATGATTTTTGTTGTTTATTCTATATACAATGTCATTGACCCGATTTGCTGCGATTTGTCCTCCTTTCATGATTTTAAATCTACGGAAAACATTTCCTTACCTGCTTGCTCATTGCAACCTCATGAATGTTTCAACAGTTAGCGTCAATTCCTTTTAACGGTATACATTTTCTCAGAAAATGTCAATCATACTTATCACTGGTAAAACTTGCATTATCTTTTCAGCAAGGAAAACCTCATATATATAAGGCGAAAGAAAAAAGGCATCTCAAGCCAGCAACTGCCCCCCAATCAGCACTGCCTGTCGCCCGAAACCTTCACCCCGAACGAATGGCAACAACAAATCAAAAAGCCATAGTAAAAGCGCAAACATATTCATGCAAATGGTTCGTCCGCACGTTGTATCAGTTTTCCTTACCGTCCCGGCAGCGAAAAGCGCATCGTTTAATGAATTAAACATCAGTATGCAAAGCACCCGTTCGCATAGCGAGATGAATACTACGCCAAACGGAGCAACGCGGAGCGGTGGTGGAACGGCGGAAAGTGCTGAAGTGCGGTGCCTAACAAAGGAAACCCCTCCGCCACTTTTCCGCGCCCATAGCACGACAGACAGCTGGGTTGGGTTGGGCTGGCCTAGGCAAACAGGCTTATAAGAAACAGGCACCAAAAGACGGTGGCACGTGTTTGTGACGCTGCCGCGCGCGCAAACACGGATCGAATGTCGTGCAATTTGTTACCACGCGGGAAAAGGATACGGGACGCGCCAATGCTCCGTATCCCGGACGCGCATCGTGCAGTGCATTTTCTGCTGTGGCGATGCTTAGCATCGTGTGGGCGACATACAACGACGCCATTGGGTTCTTGTGTGCGTGTGTGTGTGTGTGTGTGCATCGCGCACTGTTACTTGGGGCAACGCTGAGCGGATGAAGGGCTTTTTTTCGCCCAGCAGCAGCAGCGTGATGTGTTGTAAAAGATGCAGCGTCATGCTGCCGCGAAAAGTGGCATTCGAACAATAACAAAATAGAGTGGACCAGTGGAAATAAGCAGCCTTAATAAAAATAAAAATTCTAGAAAAAAATTATGAAATTAAAACGGGGGAATTTGCTTAGAGTTTTTGGTAAACGACTGCAATTCATTTATTTGCTGCATAAAAGGAATTTCGGTAACCTCAAATTTCAGGCATTTTTATTTATTTTTCATTAGCTAATGTTTTCGATTAAAACTTAAAATATGAAAAGCAACCTGAAATTGATATCTGTTAAGTGTTCAACGTTGAACATTTAATATTTTCATACCAAAAATTTCCTATTCTTCACTTCAGACGAAAAATCAACTCAACTGGCACTGAAAGTTCATCGTGAGAGTGCGTTTTTCTACCACACAAACCAAAAATAGACCGTTCACCGCAAATATCGAGTGAATTACCAGCCTAGCCTGGTGAAAAAGCCTTGTTACGCTTTTATAACCAGTCTATTAAAAGTATCCTACCGCTACCGACCGCAACAAACAATGGCGCTGCCAAGTGGCGATTAATTTTGTTCATCAACTTCGGGGACCGCCATTTCGCGTCCCGCCGAAAGCTAATCCCAACTCAAAAGCTGTAATCAACCGGCTTGCGCCTCCCCCGGTGCGGTGGTAGTTCCACTCACTCGCTCGTCAAAACATGCCGCCGACGTCACGGCGTCGCAATGAGTTTCCATCACCATCGCACTGCATCTACGACATCCGCGGATTAAGCGCGTGGTTGAAAGTACACAATGGATGCTGGAAATGGTTGTGACAATCAAAAAAAAAAGCCAAGCAAGCGAGAGGAAACAAAATATAACACAAGTCGAAACAATAACCCCGCCACCCATACACACGTTCTTTGGGGGTTTTGCCTTCGTCAGCAATGGAAATGACACGCGCTCTTGAGGCGAAGGACAAGTGAGCGAATGAGGTCATCTTAATTTGTGCTGGCGGCATCAAATCCACTTTGTGTGGAGTCTGCGGGCTGGAAAGTAGGGTTCTTGTTTTTGTATCTTTTTTATGCAAGGAATCAAGGAATTGCTGGCAGGAGTTTGCATCGAACTTAGTATCTTGCTTCGAGTGTGACAGCTGAGCGGCAGCACCACACACATTCGGGTTGAAGCAGAAGTCCTCACAAGAAGGCTTCA
Organism: Anopheles merus; assembly: GCF_017562075.2. NCBI lineage: Eukaryota > Metazoa > Arthropoda > Insecta > Diptera > Culicidae > Anopheles > Anopheles merus. The sequence continues at coordinate 56,623 of NW_024427699.1, read as the reverse complement.
AAACAAAACAGAGGGGCAGATCAGCGGCGTTAGTGCCGTGGTGCCGTGGCAACGCGCAAAAGTCAAGATGGGTAGAGCCCGGGTCGAAGCACGTAACAGCAGTATGTTTATGTATTTCAGCTCAAGCTCAAGCTTCAGCGAACGGCACCCGAACGCTTCTGCCTGAAGGACTTCAGAAAACGTCAAGATGCACATAGAAAGCGGGAAGAAGCGGGGAAGAGAAAGCGACGCTGAGAAGCGACGAACGGAATCAAGTAAACTGCAGCAAGTGCAGTCAAGAGTCACCGTGTGGCAGGATGCTGCCGTGCCGGGGGTGCTTGTGGGTTCAAGGATCGAAATGCTTTGTAAACATGCAATTCTCGGATCGTTGAAGGTGGAGTGCTTCCGGGGCTTGCACGACGGCCTGTTTCGCTTTTCGCCTGGTTACACTTATTCACGTTTTCCCCCATCCTGCAGAAAGCCCTTATCGTGCTCACCCTTTACCGAACCCTAGCCGTCAATCGCTGGACAGTGCCAGAGAACGGGGTAGATACTTTAATATCCTTTACCAAGCACTCTTACTACTTACTGATTCTGAACAGCGTGTGCAGCGAGTGAGGCAACGAAAGTACGGAAAGTGTTTTTAAAATCCCACACAAAAAGCCATTCAATGCACTCAATGGAACGTTGAAATTGTTTGCTGCGGCGTGTCCAGTTCAATAGTTTGGTTGGTAGAGGATACACCAGCAGCACATTATTTACACGTGCAGCGAATTCTGCCTGGTTCAGACGTTCCTAAAACATGCAGTTAAAATAGTTTAAAGTGACGATAAAAACAAGCAGAAAGCAATGTTTCTTTTTTATGTTAGTAGCACCAAAAAGAAATCACTTTCCTGAAGCACTAACAACTCCTTTTTCCCACCGAAACCGCCGGAAAACAAATCTCCCAGCACTGAAACACTGCTGCCAACTTCTCTAAGGAAAGGCTCCACCTTCTCCTTGCCGGTGTTGCGTAAAGCTTCAATCTTCAAGTCAAAGTTTTATTTTTGGCAACAAGCATCGGAGCACCGGCAGCCCCAAGAGAACAACTTTTGCTCACGTAACACGCTCGACTAACTCCCATGAATGAAAGGATGGTGCAAATAAGAGTGAAAAAAAAATCGCACACACACACACACACCGTCAAGCACGAATATTTGGTCGCACGAGCAACAACAAAAGAATTGCTGGCCGGCACAATTGCATCGGCTTTTTGGAGTGTGCAAAGGGAAAAGGAGATGAAAGTAAAAAAAAAACCAAACCCATAACACAACGAGAGGGTGGAAAAGCGAGCTAGGGGCAAGCTTTATAAAGATTCAGCACAAATAACTGGCAAGCTCGGGTGTGGGAAACAACTTGCATAAGAAGCCGCTAAGGATAACGACGCAGCTCGAGAATGGGACCTCCCAATTCGGGTCGTTGATTTTGAGCCCCGCGGCTGTTTTTTCTGTCTGTTTTCCCCATCGCTCGCCAGTCCTTTTTCCGATCTTCAAAAACGTACAATCGCGTAAGACTGTTCCCTCAAGATGCGTATGTCTGTGTGTGTGTGTGTGCTAGCCCTTCCAAAAGATATTACCACGTGGTGTTAGCTGTACAAGATGGAACGCGCACTTTCCCGGACTCGGATTTGTAAGTACCGGGGCTTTTGTTTTGACACCGACGCTCCGAAACACTGCTTCAAATACACTGCCCGTGTCAGATGAGGCAAGAAGGCAACCAAAACGAGGCAAAACAGCCCCCAAACAAACGGTGGTTGTGCTCCCATTTTGCAACAGATAAGAGAGATGGTGATAACCGTACCGCATAAGGCTCGTTAGGTTTAGGCACTCGGTGGTGTGTGGGCCACATGTGCGTCGTCGTGTGGCACTGCTTAGTGTTTTATTCATGAGTTCATTTCAAAGGTGATGTTTGATCAGTTTTGCTTTGGTGTTGCTTCATCTGCGGACGATAGCAGCGCTGGTTGGTAAATGTCACAACGGTTTCTTTTTGTTTTAAAATCTTATTAATTTCGAGTGTTAGTGCGTGGTGGGACATGTAACGCTATTGTCATCTAAAAAATACCGTCAATTATCGGACAACGTGTGATTGAGTTAACCACATTAAAGCATCCCTTGTGCTATTGCTTTAAGGACAAAAATTCATGAAGTAATGTTACTAATTTACATAATTCTAAACGTATAAAATGCGAACCAAAAAAGACCCAGATAAACGAAACTCTACAAAAGCACCTTCATACCATTCAAGAACATACGGAAAACGCGAGAAAAAGCCTCACTTAAAAGAGCAATTAATCTCATTAGTGCAGTCTTAACGGCGGCGTGCGTACGAATGTACCATCTGCTTTATAATTACTTCGTCGCACCTGTTCCCCATTCGCAAGACGTCGCAGCCGGGAAGACGACGTTGCTAAACGCGTGAACGGTTGATATTAATTAATGAAACGCACCGTGGGATTTTTTTTCCTCTTTAGCGCACCGCACACACACAGTTTACCGGAGTACATTTGGCAGAAAAGGGAGAAAACAAAACAAGACAAAACCCATCGTTAAGTGTGACTCCCGGTGGTCGGGAGGGATGAAGCTTTGGCCTGGTTTTGTTAGAATTTTTGAACGCAAGCGAGCGTGTACAAAATTAACTTTCCCGGAATGTGATGGTGGGTGATTTTTTGATTTTCCCTTATCTTAAATTATGCTCATTACTGCAATCGCGAATGACAATGCTTTCCATGCGCACTAATTAGCATTTAAATGGGAGTGTTGTTTTTTTTTCCTTCCTCCCTCTGTGACCCCCGAAATACATGAGCATGCCCTTCGTTTTCTTTTCGCACGGTGACAAAAAAAAAAACAGTCCGCAGAAAATGACTCCCGTTCCGTGCAGCGCAGATGATAATGCTATCTTCCGGTATATCAAAGTTTAGATGGTAGGAGGGCACGCCGTACGAGAGGGCCGTTATGCAAAGGCAGTTCATATTTTTCTGCTTCTTTCATCTCATTTTCCTGTGCTATGAACTTCATGCTTGTGACGACGAAATAATGGGAATGTATTTCAGCGCGTTCTAACGCAAAATCGGGCAAATGCAAAAAAGCCGTAACGAACGACCTCGTGGGTGTCCCCTTCGGTTCGGTTTGGTTCTGGGGACTGTCAAAGCAGTGCGATTACTATTTACATGAAGGAGTCGCATATCGTGAGGATTTTTGTTCTGCTTCTTTCTCCATCGGCGTATGACCTTTACAGCTTTAATGCAGATGAACCCGTTAAATCAAATGTGCAAATTTTGTTGCGCACGCATACTACAAAGCTGAGCATTTCTAGAGACAGTGAAGTGGTTGTGCACGTAATTAGGGTATCCATGTTAGATATTATGCAAATTGTTGGCTGTTCTTGTTTTGGCCGTACATGATCATTTGCATGTTATTGGTTTTGTGATAGTTTTCACAAAAGGGTCGCTGAGTACTGGTAATTTAATTTACAGGGTGTTTATACAATTTCATTGTTACAAGCAAAACATTCCACTACATGCCTGGTAAGATGCTTTTTAATGTCACCATTATAGTTTGCCAACTACACAATTTCCAGTTCTGGTATGGGTTTACTATCAGTACCTATACCCAATGAGTTCGTGACCAGTTCCAGGACCAGTTTGAGGTCAAGTTCAGTTCCTGTATCGTATCGGATTTAATATTAGTTCCAAGACCGGTATTGGTATAGGATCAGTTCCAGGCTTGTTATGAACCCAATATCGGTTCCAGGATTGGAATGAGTTCAGTATCAGTTCCACGGCTAGTTTGGGCTCAAGCTCAGTTCCTGGACCGTATTGGATTCAATACCGCTACGGGTAGAGGATCTGTTCTAGGATCATTATGGGGCCAGGATCAGTTCCTATGCCCAATCGCTTCGTGAACACCCAATTTGAGCTCAAGTTCAGTTCCGTACAGGATTCAATATCAGTTCCAAAACCGTCATAGGTACAGGATCAGTTCCAGGTTCGTTATTGACCCAAGATCAGTTCCAGGACCGGAATGGATTGAGTATCAGTTCCACGACCAGTTTGGGTTCATTTGCATTTCTTGGACTATATTGGATCTAGGTCCGGTATCGATCCAGAATCAGTGCCAGAAGCGATATTGGTTAAAATTCTATTGCAGGAGCATATTCGGTTCCAGTGCAGACATAGCCTCAGTACCAGTGTCAGGCCCGATATGGATTCTAGTTTCTAACTCTGGAATAGTTTCAAAGTCAGTTCCTGGGCCGAATAATTGCAGCATTTTCCTTATATTTCAGAGTAATTGAGAAGCCCTGTAACTGGGTCATATAAAGGAAGATTCACATTACTTTTCTAATTGGTTTGTTTACGTTGAGGATCTAGTGACACAGTTTTATGCCAAAATAATTTAAGTCTTCTGTTTTGTTTGTCTCTTATTTCGACACCCAACCGGAAAGCACCCTGTGTTAGCACAAATGCAAAACCCGTAATGCAAACCAGTGTGAACCAGTCACACAACGAACCCATCGCGGCCCGCCCTGCACACTGAATAGAGTTGATTTTAATTTCATTATCACGATCCTTGGCCCACACACACACACACTCACTCACATCGTACGGCTCCTGCCAGTGCCAGTGGACATTGTGTCCTTGGTTGCATCTTGGCTACGGCGGCGGATCCTACCCATGCATATGGCAAGCTGCATGCATCAAGGCAACATTCTTGGAAGCTTGGAAAGCGGCAAAAACAAGCCGGGAAAAGAAGCCAATGCCGCTGCATAACATAGGGTCTAAGTGTGTTTGTGTGTGTGTGTGCCGCTTTCGTCAGTCTGAAGGACGGTACTGGCGACTGCATGGGTAATGAACAAAAGCAGGAATTTTAATTAAAAAACTTTTGTTCCGACCCGCTCCATCACCGGGGATGGTTTGCCATACCAAAACCGAACCGCAAACGCCTGGACAGATACCTGTCGAGGCTGAGCTGCCGAGAGTGCCGACCGTTCGGCACTGTGTGAGGCAGGTCATGTTTTCGGAAAGGCCGGCCCAAAAGCATAACAGACTGTGGTTGTCACCAGATTTGTGGGAATTTTTGTTGTTTTTTGTTTTTCGTTTTGATGGTCATTATTAGACCTAGGACGCTGGGAAGCGTTGTTAGTGAATATCGTTAGAATGTGTCTATGTAACAAGAGCACAACTCATCGGACTGTATGGGCAGATAGGTCTGCGGGTGACTGCAGGATTAGTAATGGTTATCATTCTTCGCATAATCCTTCCGAAAATGGAACATAACTTTGTTTAAGAAAGCTATAAATTTGAGAGCCTTTATATTCGGGTATAGGTGACTTATGGTTTGCGAAATATTATCATAACATTGCTAAAATATCCTTTGAGAATCCCTTACTATATAGTCGCGCCAAACGATAGGCATTATTAGTGAATTATTTAATACGCGCAGCCGTACAAAGTATGTACGTAACTGTAACCTTTCCAGTGTGATTTGCAAAGCACATTTATCTGCTCGCTTGCTAATCGATTGCTCGTGCCGGTTGGGTATGTGTTTGTTTCCGGACTTCCGCGTGTATTAAAAAAACCACAGCTAAATCCAATCACACTCAATACTCACACACAATCACAAACACAATCGGATCGGTGGTTGATAAATAGCAGCAAAACTTCTTCACATGCTATCGCAAAACCTCGACGATACGTGACCAGTAGACCACAGTGGCGATCAGCATCGTCCCTTTCTACCTACCGTAAGAGATAACTTTGGCCGCTGGTTTGCCGTGCTACTGATTTCATGCTTTTTTTTTCTTTTCTAGCGGAACAATTGTTGCTATTTTTTGTTTTGAAATATTTTCTCCACCAATTGAGAAAAGTATCTGAGTAAGGATTGTCGATGCTTTGTGCGCAAATGAAACCAACACAACCAATCTGAAATATGCTTTGTAAGAAGTAGAGGAAAACCCCCACGGTATTGTAGAACATGCCTAGTTTGTGCAAAACTCTTACAAAGTTCGTGTTGATGCGGTTCTTGAGCAATTGTTGGTAGACAGCTGTGTTGAGATGACGTGATCGAATTTCTGCATTTGCACTGTATTAATAGAGATTGTTTTATGCTGGGATAAGATCGTTTCTCATCGGAATGGAATCATACTGTGATAATGTACATAATAAGGAGGCATTTGAATCAAACATTTAATATCCAAAGGCTCAAGAGAAGTTATTTTCCTTTGTAGTTTTTTAAATATTAGACTTATGTCATTAAGTCACCGATAACCCAGCCCATTGTGGTATAGGCTAGGCCTTGATCGACAACGGCTGTTAAGCTGAAGATGTAGAAGAAGTCTCAAGTCTTATGAACATATAGATTATCTAGGTCATATTGAATATATTCCAATGCATTATAAAAAAAATAACGGGTGTGATTATATTATTTATTTTATTATCATTTACAATATTCTCTTCATATTGATCAATAAAATTCATCTTTTTTATTCAAAAACACTTTTTTTATTTTTCTCTAGATTTTCAATGACAGTTTTGTATACGTTTGCTACGTGTTTAAAAATTCCAAATAAATCTAGATATAGTTTAAAAATCGTTCCAAACACAAAAACCACTATTTCAGCCTGAAATTCAAATCTAAACTGTATTCAAAAAACTTACATTCGCAGCAAAAAAAAACATAAATTTTCTCCCAAACTCACCACCCTAAACGCTTTGACAACTGTGCGGAATAAAGAAGAAAAAAAGCACAAATCGCATGCAAACGAGTACACTACCATCGAAGAAAACGTTTCGGGATTCAACGGGAAAATCAAATTTCTACCGATTCACTAACAGCTGCAGCTTGTTTGGGTGTGAAGCAGGAGAGAGGCAACAAAAAAGTGTCACCACGTTTACGCCTCTCTGGGTGTGTTCAGTGTCTGCGACAAAACTGGTCGCAAAAACCCCCCGCCTGTGTCAACATGGAAATTGTAGCAAGAACACACAGGAACCAACCGGAACACAACAAAGGGGAAAAAATCCGGTATGAAAAACATAGCAACCAGGCACTGAAGAATTTGCACGGAAGAGTACGAACGGATAAAAATAAAATACAACAGCAGCAGGCACATGCACACCAACTGACAGGTGGCTTTCTCGGTTGTGGTGTACATCCTCCAGCCACATCACACAAACCGACGGTGGGCATCCGAATGTGCAAATGTAGTTGCATTCGGTGTCAGTTTGCTTTACAAAATTTAGACTTTATTTTTCAAAAAGCACTTTTTAGAGATACGCAATGTTTTTTCAACGGTAAGAACACAAAAAAATAGATATTAACGTGACGATATAATGGCAATGCAATGAATCAAGCTCAAACAAACGTCTGTTTCTGATGTTAATTTTCAGCTCTGTTTTAAAATTGTCACTTCCGCCAACTATCCAAACAGGAGAAAACGATTTGCTCTCACTTGCATAAACCAAACGCAACACTCTGTAACGCTTCCAGTCACAAAAAAGTGCTGCTCCTGTGATGCAGGATGCATTTTTCGTGTGTACTACTGACAAGTATCGTTCCCGTCCCCAGCGCAGTTGCAAAAATGCAGAACAAATAACAGCCACCAATGCGATGAATGCAGCCAAAACCCCCGTTTCTCGTAGGGTAAACTTTCTCGTTGCATTTTTCTGGCCCTCGGAAAACTATTTTACTTTTCAGCCAAACTATCCATCCACCCCGCTACCCGCTAGGTCACCCACGCATATGCACACCGGAGTAAAAACTGGTTGGCACTGGAGGTAAAACGAAAACACATCGCAGAATGATAAGTTATTTCATTTAAAAGTTAAAAGCAGCAGGTCCTACCTTCTGCGGTCCCATCGCTTCTGTCTGCTGCTGCTGCTGCTGTGTGGTTTGCCAGTTACTTCACTCGCGCTGTACATATTTTGCGGAGTGCAAAAGACAAAACAGGGAGCAAGTAAAAACAAGAAACGAGCAACGCGGGAAAAAGAGAAACACATTATGAAATGCATCCGAAAGCGAGATGAGATGCAAAGCAAATGCATTACGTTCTAGCAATTTGTTCGCCAATCGGAACGAAAGTGTCGCCCCCGGGGGGGGGGGCTGAATCAGTTAATGTGCACCCCGAGATCGGCATCCATCTTTCAGCGCCGGACTCTCCTTTCTGCACCGGATCGTTGTTGAAAATCCGTACCATACCACGTGCATCCCTCATGTGGATGAGGTTTTTCACCGAACAAAGAAAACAACGGAGCTGATAGGGCAGCGCTTGCTGGCTGGCTAGCTGACACAGTCCAACGCACGTGTGTCCATGAGTGTGTGAATGTATTTATTCAAATGTAGAACGATATGTTGCAAGATGGCATTGTACGGGTAGATGCGCACATGCGGGAGTGCAAATTCCGCACTGACAGACGTGAACGGTTCTATTACTTTACCAAGCATAGATAGCAACCGAAAGCGTCGCTAGCCATATCGTATTGCCCAATGTTTTCACTTCCCTTCTTTCCACTCACTATCATGCACTTGACATTGACGATACTATCACCGTCCATAGCCAGCCAGGACGGCCATTTTGTGCACCAACCAACCGCAGCTCCGTTCCCGGGGCTTAGCTGGTGGCATCGAAAGGCTCCCCTCATCAGCTTACAAGGTGATTAGTTGTAATCTCATAGCAGCTGCACCACCCGTCCCACTTACCAAACCAACCAGGGATACCGAGGCGGAAGGGCTTAATTTGTGTTCACAGTGCAGCCCGGCTTGGTCCTTCTAGGCATTACAAATCAACCAAAGTCATTAAAGAATTGGGAAATCGTGTGACTTTCCCGAATCGGACCACTCACACGCCGCAAACCATGCCCGATGATGATAGATAAAATTCGCACTTGGTGGCGGTTTGCGCCCGGTAAGAATCAATTTGTAGTGATTAAATATTTACATAAAATTAATTGAATGTTACGGTGGATCAGGGTTTCTTGGAAGTCAGTTCAATAGGGGTGACATTGGATAGTACAATCAGGACGGCTTTAAAGAGTCGTGCACATTCTTCTTGATGGTAGTTCGCTAGATCTGTGTGAAATGTTGAGTTTTACAAATCAATTATTTTAATGAATTTTAAGTAATTTTAGGCAATCAGGTACTCAAATGGGAAGTTACTCGAACATATCAATCCCCCAGTACGCAGAATAAACTATCTCCCTTTGGTTATGGCGCTCTGTCATAGCCCAACCCAGAAAGAACCATCCATAAAATCCATTAAAGAAAAAAATCAATCATTTAAAACTCTAATAAAGATAAATGATTATGAGGACGTTCCCGTGGTGCAGTCGTCAACTCGCACGACTTAACAACATGCTCGTCTTAAAGCCTCACGTGGAACGTACCACGACGTACTATTATCCGGCTGTTCGATACTTCATAAGTCTCGAAATAAATAGAGAACGAATTGTCGAGTGTACATAATTATCATGTTTTGCGTAATTCATGGATGACCATTTAGCCAAACCAATACTGATTAAAAGTAAGTTACAGCTCCGAAGTCATCACACCGAATGAAGGGTTAGGTTAGTTGTTAAAGTTCTTCAAATAGTATTCTGAATTTACATTACCATAATTTTTAATTATTTACGATTTTTCAAACTCAAAAATATTTCGTTCACCTCTGATAGTGAGGTACATACCTTTCTTCTGTAAAACTGTAAATCAAAAGCAAAATACTAATTTAACTTATTTTTGTCTAACTATAAATCAGTTACATTCAGTTTAAAACAACAAAACGGCTTTTAAAACAAGGACTTCTTCTATATGCTCGCAATAGTGCAATTTGCAATAAAGCTCCATCATGGCCATTGACATGCTCTGCTGTAAATCATTCGTTTTTGGTATTTCGATTTTCACTGGCTCACTTTCCATTCTCGGGTGGATATTTCTTTTGCGTTTTCACATTTACTCAAGCTACCGTTCAGTCTTTTCGTTTCTTTCCCGCTCGCTCTCACTCCCACACACTCATGCAAGCAGCTTAGTATCCGTTTTACTTTCCAGCGCCAAGTACAAACATGGCTGAACGTAAGTAGTCGACGACCACTCCAGGCAATTTACTTAGGACATTCCAATAACCATAACATTTCCATAAACAATGACCGGTTTCCGAGTGGCACACAGACGGATCGCTGGGTGCCTCTTGCTGCGTCCGCAAACATTCCGCCGGAATACAACGGGCAAAAAGTATCTCTCGCCCCACCCCGGAACACGGGCTCGCACACCATCGTGGCCACACGGCTCAGCCGAAGTCGAAGTCGAGAAATCGAGCATCGAGAAGGATGAGATTTTGAAACGATCTGACAACGAATGCGGCCATAAATATGTATGACACGCTGCGTGTATCGGGGAAACCTCCAAGCATTGCAAAACCCATCGCTTTCCTCGGAAGCGTACCACGGCCACCGCGATGCAGTGAAGGACGTTCGCCTGGCTAGCTGCTGGGTTCGGAGACGGTGCACCAAAGCGATGAACCCAGGTGCCAATTGGGAAGCGCCCGGCGAACACATGAACGTTGACACGTCTCGGGCAATGTTTCACCACATACACACCTACACACACACACACACACGAATGCGCGTGTGGGGTAACCACCTTCGCCAGATAACCGGAGCGTATCGGAATCGATTCCGAGCATCATCCAATAAGTCCGAATTTCCCTGATTTCCGAGCGCTTCACTAACGCATATGGAGCCGAAAGGATATTGGCTAGGCATTGCCCCGGATACACACGGAGGGGTACGAATTGAGGCTATTATGAATCGCTTGATTGGCAGCGTAGGCATGGAGGCAAGAGAGCAAAGCAAAGCCCTCCCCGAAAAAAGAAAAAAAAATGCTTTAGCTGATCATTAATAATAGCCCGATTATTGATTGCGAACGCAATGTACAGCGACAGGCGACCGATTCGATCGATTCCGGCTAACTCTCCATACGGGACGACCCAGTCCCGCGAACAGATTGACGATTCTGGGTAAACAGTAAGCCTGAAGCGTCGGGTTTTTCGTCCATCATGGCCGGAATGCCTGTCTGTGCCCCACTAGCCACTCTACCCTCATTATCTATTCAAAAGCGTGTCGGGTGTACTGCAGCTGAGTACAAGCTTGATACATGCAAAGTAAAGTTCATCCCGCTGTTTCGTTCATCCCGATATTTTTGGACTGTTTCCCGAGTTGTTTATAACCAGTCCCTGCACCAAGCTAAGGATTGGTAGGTTTTGCTATAAATTGAAAGTGAAATATGAATTTCGATATGCACTATCACGGCGCCCTGGAGCGTAGAAAGGTGGAAGGATCGGCTGGGACTGCTTCCTGTTGAAACTTGGCTCGATTTGCCGTTTCCCAGTTTTGGGTGAGTTATCGGTTTGATCATCTTTCTGTGCCAGTTATTGCAATAATTTAGTGATCTATGGTTTCGCTGTTCACCGCGGTGGTGCATGAAACAAATGCGCGAATGTAATAGGAATTGCGCATTCATATGCAAACCGTACGTGCATGAACCGTTTCAATTCCGACGCTCTGCCAGCTTAAATGTAATGCATTTTCTATTGAAGCCATGTGCTAAGCATAAATAACAGCTTCAGCATCGGTTTCTTCCGCTCACTAGCAATACGAACGAGCAGAAGAAAGGGGAGGATTTGGCAAACTTCATAAAATGACAGAACCGATTAACGGGAAAGAACAATTCGTACGATGAATCATCGGTGTATCAATGCAGAACAAAAAACACCGTGTCCGGAGCCATTTGTCACGGATCGGTCGTTCTCGGTGACGCAATTTTTCTTTACCCCTCCCATACGCATCATATTGACGGTTTGCATACACTGGCTGTACATCTCGAGCCGATACGGTGTACAGTAAAAACGAAGTGGCGCAGTAAAAACCGATAGCTCTAGGCTTCGATGACGGTAAAATAAGGACGAAAAAATGTGTTCCATCTGTTGCCAGCCACGTTGGGAAAATATGTCGGTGAGTAAATATATTCAATTTGTAGCAATGTCTAGCACGAAGAAAAGATAAAAAAATGATTGGAGTTAAAGGTTTTGGTTAATGGAAACTGAAATGAACTGTGCTTTTTTTAAGTAACAGATATTCATTAAGAAAGAAAGATGGATAAACTTTCAGAACAAGTGAATTTAAAAAGGGGTTTACCTTTATTTTTGTTGTTGTATATTTTACATATTTTTAAAATAATTTTTCCTGTATGTTTAACAAAACTGAATAACCAAACGGCTTCGTGCGCACCATTGTGGATCTAATTTGATTACTGCGGGTCTTAAGCTCTCTAACTTGCATTGTTTATATTTTCGGAAGTTTTATTAAATGAACGATTTATCATGACTGTTAAGCAAAAAACTGGCGAAAGAACGAGAATGAAAGAATTAAAAAATCTTGTTTGCTGCTGGTTTAAACATCCTGACACCAAAGGGGGAAAGACGGACACCTTGTCATAGGGAAAGATGCACATCGAATTTGTAGAGTTATTTTACTTCTTATATCAATTGGTGATGAATATATTTCTTCAAACACCTTAAATAAGGGTATTTTTACATTACGCAACTAGAAAAAGTAATAAACAAGCGAGAAATGAAACACCGGTCAAAATAACAGTCACGCGTTATGATATTACTCGCTCAACGCTGATGAGGTTCTTCACGAAATCCAATATTTTGTCACGACAACTTTAATAAAAAAAAGTACTGATATCAAATCGTTTAGGAATAGATGAGAGATTCTATGGGTTTACAGATATCGAAAAATTCAATCTTCAATGTAAGAAATAGCTGGACCTATTAAGAAGTCCCTGAAATATGCTGTGGTCGCGGACTTTCTGCGGAATAATTTCGTAAAGCGAAGTTTTAAATCGTTGTTCTGTAAGCTGGTCCAACGTCCACCATGCCTTAGATTCTGCATTCTACGTTCTATTAGAAGCGTCGCTTACAATCCCTAAATTCACGGCTGAATGAATCGTCGTTGCAATTGGCCAATAATTGGTTTATAAATCAGGGCGTGGAAAGCGATAGAATTTGTTAAAATACTGTAAAACTCTTCACTTTCCAATGTTTTTTAAAGATGTCCATCTTAGTCTTCATGGTGTCCATCTTTCCCATATCAAGTGTCCGTCTTACCCGAACGTTTCAAAACTGCACGAAAAAAATCATATTTTTCATTCTTGAAAAAAAAACGCAAAAATCGATGGAAACTTAAAAGTTTAAACACATTTTCTAATAAAACATATACACATAAACACATTTTCTAATAAAACATGGGTGTAAGATAATGTATGCACATTTTCATGGTCGTTGCACCTATATATCCTTAGATTTTTACCATTTCCCTTAACGTGTCCGTCTTTACCTACCTTCTCCTATACTTGCCATTTTGTTCCCACAGTTATCATTTTTTTAGCATTCTGTCGCAGTCGGGTTTTGTTATTTTCTAAAAACTGTACTCAACACTTTTGCGTCACCAAACTCATATCAAATTATTAAAATGCTACCGTACTGACACACACACGCGCACAGGCAAGCGTTTTTAATGATTTAATACTGATGGGATCAAGCTCACTCAGCTAGAAAACAGTATCTTAGCAAAGTGTCGTATCACCGACTAAGGTCGACATAGTACATTGAAGTGACACGGAAAGATCTTGCCGATATTGATTGACATAACTGGATTTGCTTTCCCCTCGCAGTCGTGGGCAAGAGCAGCGCACACGAAAAAGGAAGGTAATATGCTGTCAGCAGACCGAAATTCGATTTCCTATCCTAAAATTGAGGGAGTAGTTTAGGTACAAGACTGGCGACTGGATACAAACCAGTACAGTGCGCCTTCGGAGGATATGTTGACGTTGATCGACATGGTAAAGTGTACATGCGATTGAGTAGTAATTGAGGGGGGGGAATAAACTTTATCAACACGTTTCATATCGCAGTTGGTACTGCGACTAGATTTAATAAATATTTAATAAGCACTAGAAGCACAACGATGCTAAAGCAACGCTTAAAAGGAAATAACTATTCTATATAAATATTCAACCCCACAGCTTTCGAACGATAATGAAAAGCTTTTTGGGGTACATCTTCCAAACTAGAATGACAAAAAAAAACAAGATCGAAAATTTTTCAAACAATAATCGAACTTCACAGCATCCTCGCAATCTTCGTCCCGTTTCATTTTCGCATCGTTTTTCACAAGCACTAAACAAGCTTAAACGAATTTAAACATCCAGCGCACACTATTGCGAATCACCGACGTACAGCTCGGGGCAACTTATACAGTGTGCGAAGAAAGCAAAGAAACCCAAAACTCTTCAAGTGAGACTACAACCAGCAAGCCAGAGCTCAGAGCTCCAAGAGCACACCGACTTTCAATTCGATTCATTTCCTCAATCGTTGCTGTGATGCGATGCCCATTTTTGACTCCCAGCGGGTTCGAAAACGCACGCCACAGACAAAAGCGAGAAAGAGACCGCGCCGTAGAACTTGTTTGTTCCCACCACTTGTTTGGTGGTTTTCCTCCATCCCAAATGCCCCGTCGAAAATGGGAAAGATGGCTGCATTTTTTGGTTTGTTTTGCGCCGTTTGTTCCAGGCAGCAGGCCACCGAAACCTAACGACGAAATCGAGATCGGGTGAAAATCAAATTAGGTTGAATCAATTTTCATACTTAACAGACACAATGTCGATCTCGCCACCGGAGGAGTGCTGGGGGCTGGGATGGGTCTGAAGTTTTCTTTCTCGGAAAAGGAAGGGAAAATCAAAGCCAACCTTCTCCTTTTATTTTGTGTTTCTTCCCCTACTGCTCAATAGCTTTTTTGGGGATGGTTTTTTTTTTCTTTTTTTTTTTTTTGGAAGGGAGGTTAGAATTGCAAGCCACACCAAGCAAGCGTACGGTGAAGTTTGTGCGCACATCAAAGTTAAAGAGCCAGCGTGCTGCCAAAAAATCACGCGCACCTTTAACTGCGACGGCTACGACTGCTGCTGCTAGCTGCACAAAGACATCTTGCTCTCGCCGGCGATGGAGAGGATCAAATTTGCAAAAGTTTCACCATCCAGACTCGTCAGACGATGGGGCCACAAAGAGCGGCCATCAAATCGCAGATGGAAAAAAACCACCCGGGACAGAACCGTGTGATGGAACCGTTACCAGGGTAATAACGTGTAATTTTATCACCCAATGGCCACCATCACTTCCACTTCGAACAAGGCAAGCATAACAATTTCACACACGAACGGGCATGCGGTGTCCTGTGGGTACGGGGTGTTTTGATTCGTGATTAACAGCTGTAACAAGTGAATCGATAATTTCATACCATTAGTCGATTTGTTTGCATTGTTCACGAGTTCGACACCGGCTCCCGACATCCGTTGTTTAATCGCTTTTTCTGAGAAGATTCCAGTTTCGGGCGAAATCGAGAAGTGCTTTTTGGAAGAATTTTTCGAAGAAGAACAAGTTGCACAATAACGAAAAAAAGGGCAAATAAATCTTACACACACACACACGCACGCACATTGACGTTGTTGAGATTCACGATAAGTAGCGTGAAGTTGTCCAAACTAGCGTCTTGCCTTCTTCAACTGGTGTGTGAGCTTGTATCCCTTTCTGGCTCTGGCCATCATTTCGTGGTAACGAATGGTGCCCATCCGCTCTGGTATGTGCCTGCGGCCACGTGTCATTGCAGCTTCTTGACATACGGGGTACAGATCCGTACCGCCATGTATTAGCCGTTTTATGCAATCAATATATCCTAGCCAAACATTATGCTCCTCCCTTCCCGTCGCACGCCCACACAACGTAAGGGGAAACATAAATTTATTGCAAATGTCTACGCGTCCACCGCCCGGAGAGAGAGAGAGAGAGAGAGAGCCCCGTACGGCAATAAGCCCGGAATAAAAGATCGATGATATTAGCCGTATCAGTTTGCAAGCGAAGCATTCCTTTTTACTCGAGCAGTCCCATTCCTTCCGCTCTCCCAAAAACCGTGGGCTAATCAACCGGAAATTTGATGGACAGCGTAGCCGAGGCCTTCGAACCTCGGTGCTTTCCTCCGCTGAGAACGATACTGTAACGACACCGCAAGTCGTGTTGGCGCTGCAGAAAGAGGTTTTTGTTTTGAACAACACATACAACACACACACACACGCACACAGTTCATTGCGTTCGATTTAAGCACTTGTAGAAACAGCGATAAAAAATTGTCTACTTTGCACATTTTTAAACAATTTTCTCGAACGGCAAAGGGGCCTTTTTGCAATAAAGCGTCAAAGTACGATCGATCACTTAAAACTCATCACGCGCTGCCCAGGTGGGGATCGGGACCAGCTGGCGCGGAATTGAAACACTGCCATCATTTATCCAAAGGCGCCTGCTTTATCCAATAATCAGCGGCACAAGTTTTTGCCACACTTTATCATAAATCAACTCGTTAATGGTGTTTCGCGGCTCGTTTCGAAACCGATTCGCTCGCGTGCGCTAGCACATCCACTCACAGCAACGCGGTGTCGCGACAACGATCGATTGCTATTCAATCATTAAAATGCTTCATCTAATTACTGCCTATCGGTGGAGCATTTTTCGCGGATCTTTGCCTACTTTTCGCCTATGCTAGTGCCGTGGTTGTCTCACAGCAAGGATCACTTTCAGCTGTTGCTTGGGCGCTTGCTGAGCGAATGTGTTTCGCGGCAAGCGCGGCCACCAATTTGGAACGCTGCCAGTCGAATCTGTTTCGCTGTTTGGAGTCCCAGTGCGCACTGTGCGCTGCGAGAGATACCAGTGTGCAGCGGCTCAGTTCATTAAATATTCATGACACTTTGACAAGACGTTTGCCTGCGCCTTGATATCTGCGACAGTGACAAAATCCCTAAGTCTGAAGGGAGCCCTTGTGTCTTGATGGGACCCACCACTTTGGCAACTTTACTGCTTGCTGCCGGGAAGTACGGTGCATTACTTTGCTGTTTGACCCAAAGATTTATAGGGGTATTGTCAGTAGGGGCGGTGTGTGTGTGTTTGTGTGTGTGCGGAAGGAAGCGGCCCGGGCTCGACATTGTTACGCCAATGTCACGCCAGTGCTAATGACTGTCAAAAATCAATTTGAAATTAATTAACAAACATTTTCGCCGGAACCGATGCCTGATGCGAGGAAGCGAGAGACGGTGGCTGGTGGTTCGAAGTTTGAAGCGCCAACTTTAAACAAGGTTGCGAAAAAGTTAAGCAATGTTTCATGCTGAAGAGCTTCTTGTGCGCTTGTAAGAAAGTACCACGCCGAGTCGATATGCAAACTGACATTTACTTGTCAGTGCGCTGGTACGCAGTACTTACTCTCCGTATTGGAGAGTGGTTGTTGATGTTTTGTCCCCTCCTCCCTTAAACTCACACTATCTGGTATGGCCATTGAACGGTGTGGACCGTTTCACGGGTACATGGGTTTTAGCTGAAAAAGGTTGCAGCACGCTGTGAAGTACGTCCAAACGAGATAAAATTAGAAATCATCTCATTACGTAACAACTAATTGGACTCGAACCGCTCGCTCGGGACAGCTTTGGGACGAACCCTCTATTTATAGTGAAGGCAGAATAAAATGTCACCGAGCAGAAGTTGGAGAGAGGAGTGCGCAATGAGCGCTGTTATGAGGGTGCAATTATTTAAAGTTATTCGAAGGACCTTTCAGTATTTCACCAGAATCACACTGGAAGTTATTGCCAGGTCCTCGGCAACGGGAGATGTTTTTGTTTGCTACATTCGCTGCTAATGAAAGCGAAGACGTAAATTTACTACACATTTAAGGCTAGCTGTTAATTGAAGCAGGAACCAAAGGTTTGCTTGATATTTGATATTTGAAATGGTAAAACGAGTCAATCAGAACTTGTTATTCTAACCATTTATTTTGTATTTTCTTTTGACTTTTGGTGGACTATTGGTGCGGAGGTGAAGTTGCCACCATAGTGCTTTAAATAATATCTCATATTAAACGTACACTTCTAACACTTGTGTTTATGTTTGTCTTTACTATTTAAAAACCGTGTTAGGGTAATATTATGAGTCAGTTATAAATATTGGAGTTTTGAGGCTTTACTGCTAGAAACAGGTACAAAAATAGTTAAACTAGAGACATTCAGTATTAAATAAGATATAAAATCAGTTAAATCTAGTGGAAAAAGAGTTCTGGTTAATTTAAAAATATTTACAAATCAAATGAAAATGTTTTTAAGGGTTTATACCAAACATAATTCCTTAAATGATCACAAAACTACCAGGCACCAGGCGTCTCCATATTTTAAAATATTTTATCTTAACCAGGACTTATACAATATATTACGCAAACAGCACAAAGTCAGTAAAACAACATGCAATACTATATATAACATAACTCTTGCTTTTCATATTAAACGCAACAAAAATCGAACATTAGGCTCGCCGTGTTCTGCTCGGTCATCTGCTTTTGAAAACAACTTAATTACGTGTCGCTCAGCGCTCCGTTCGATCAGTGTCCAAAAGCTGGACACGGTCTCATATATGGATTGGCCACCGTTTCGCTTAATTATCGCCGGGTAGCATGTGGTGACGCAAACAGTTTAGTAATCGTACCGGACCGTCCGGAAACGGACGCCCTCGTGGACGTGGACCGAGCCAGTAAGCTCGTTGGTAGATTTTTTCACTTTCCTCCACGAGAAAATGCCATGGTCATAATCCATAAACACCAACAAAGCATAAGGGGGAAGGGCTACTTCCCCCCAGTAAAGGTAATATGATGGTATTAATTTCAAAATGATGTGACAAAAATTATTATCACACACAAACATTTGCACAGCAGCTCACGCGAGTCCATGGCAGCTCTCTCTCTCTCTCTCTCCGCCCTTTAGCCGTATTGGCCAGCCATCGTCCCTGATAGGTTTGGGCGATCGTGTCAGCTGGGGAAAAAAAATTCCTGGACATTGAAGTCTACCCGCAGCTCGCTTGGCCATCGCTTGGCCGACGCGCATAACTACGCATAACGCATAGTCTCGTCAGGGATTGATGTCAAAAACGGGCGCGGTCGCTGTCCATCAAAAGCGTGGATTGGATGGTCGCGAACCGTGATCCTATTTTCACGGGCCCCCATCGCAGCCGGTTCCTGTCCTTCCTGTCCTACCATCACCGAGCCGATTCGCTCCGCAAAGCGTTGCCTGCCAAATGGCACTAGCCTTCCCATGCGTTTGGTTCGCTGTCGGTCTGCTATCGTTTTCCTGCTTCTGTCGCTTGATTTGTTTGCCCACTCGCACATGCACATACTCACACACACACATAGCCGTCTCGGAGCGGAGCATGGGTGCGACACTCGTCCCTGACGACGTGCAGTAGGGGGACAAATGTACATACACAATAATAAAAAAAAGAAAGAAAAAGTTATACCGACGCCCTGGAGACGGCATAACTTTTTCTCGCTATTTTTGCCTTCTTCGTCTTACTCTCCATTCCTTCATTCCTGCAGGCAAATCCAAATGTACGAGACGGGAGCTTCTTATGCGTACGGTTTCGGTACGTCTTTTTACGTCTTTCGCTCCAGCCGGCTGCAAACGTGCAATCGATTTGGCGGGCAAAATTTGTCGGAACCTAGCATCGAATGAATTGGCGACAAAATGTGATGCGTTGACAGCCACGATGGAAGGATCTCGTATCGAGGAAAAAGGATGTGTGCTGGTAGCAGAACGGAGCACAACTGGCACAGCTTCCGCATCGAACAGTGTTACGGGGCAACAACACAAAAAAAGAAAGAACAACCGGAACGATGATATCTTCCGAGTTGTAGGAAGAAGATATAAACTTCCCATTCGCCCGTAGGCAGAGGACAGCTTTGCTATGCTCAGCCTCCTTTTTTCTGTGGCTATTTTCTTTGCGATTTTCACTCAACCGAGTGGAATATTTTGCTAGCATTTTTATGTTGCCGCTTGCGTGCTGTACGCTGTAGCTCCATCCAAAGCGCTTAATGCTTTCGTGTGAAATCGCGCATCGATGGATGGTGGGCTTGTCTTTGAAGTAGCAGCGGTGTAAAATTAGATATCAATATAATGATATTTTTTAGCGAAGCTAATGAAACGAGCAGCGGTAGGAGACGAATCGATATGATCGGCAGAGCGCAACGAGCACGAACGCAACTTTATGATGTGTTTTGCTTCTTTTTTTTTGTTGTCTGCAATTATCATTTTGGGCGAAAGCAAATTGTATGTAAGCCGAAATGTAAAATATTTATCATTTCTTTGCATGAGCGTTTCAACACAAAGGTGTCCTAGCAAATATGTGATAGAATCTTGTTCATCCAATCGTATCTTTTTGCTGTTTTTCGAACGTGAAAAGTTGAGAAAAATTGTGAGTGTCATAAATATGAAAATATAAATTTATAAAATTATCAAAAAAATTGCTATTTAAAAATTATTGGGAATATAAAAAAAGCTTTTATAATCCCTTTTGCGTTTTTTGTTACTAAGGAGTTGTTTATCTGTATAATCTGTATATTGTATATTATCTTTATAGCTTTTAAGCATCCTTCTAAACATTTAATTTGAACGTGGAACCTCTCTTTATCTATGATGTTTTTCTGCGGGTTTTTCTAGAATGTATTTTAAATTAGAACGATTAAAAATTATATCCAAAATCAATGTATTAGATAAGAAAGGTACATTTCAAAATTCCTACTTAAGAAGCATGCCAGTACATACTAAAAAGAGTGTAATTTTTAAACTATTTTTCATTTTAGAGATAGATCAAGATCTTTTTAGACTATTTATCAGAGTGTTAATGTAACAACATGCCCGTCATAGGTTCAAGCCCCAAATGGACCGTGCCGCCATACGTAGGACTGACTATCCTGCTATGGGGGGATCAATAAGTTACTGAAAGCCAAACCCACAAGTAGTGTGGTACAGGCAGGCCTTGACCGGCAACGGTTGTTGAGCCAAAAGAAGAAGAAGAATTAATGTAACAAATCACAATGCAACATTAGGCTCTTTAACCTTCGTTACTGTGAAAAATTATTTTTAACGTTTCGTGATCGTCGTGTACCATGCGCCTCCATCATGCCGGGCTGTAATTAAAGTTACAATTGATTGGAAATTAATATGTTGCTTCTTACACGGTGTGATTGAGCTTCACTAGGACTATTTAATAAAGACAGTTTAGATCTTTACGACTTAATTAGATTAATAATAAGTTACTAGCTATAGTAAAGCGATGAAAGCCTTTTTTTCTGTGAAATGTGGAAAACAATTTAGGAAAAAAACTTTTCATCATAGAGTTATTCAACTTCATAACAACTTCATCTGCATAACACCATACCTTGCAGAATTGCTTTTGAGCTGTACAAATTGCACTGCATGCAACGTCTACAAAACTTCAACTACAATGATTGCAAACGCGACTATCACGTCCCAATCGCGCACTGAGCTTGACAGTTTCGAAATGACAGATACTTTTAATTATCCGCTCTCGCTGGCAAAACATCGCTCAACGTCGTCAGCTGTCGGAAGTGACATAATCGAACAATGGCATAAATAAACCACGTCCTCCCGAAGCACCATCCGAGTCGATTCGAGTCGCGAGCCCTTTTCCCACCGGCCGACCGTCTCTGGGGGAGTCAATTTGAGCACTTCAAGCTCACGGGCCGGAAGGACGCTCTCCCGGGAGGACATCGTCATCTCCGGCCAGCGGGTTCACCTTTTGATGGGCCAGCGCGACGTCACGGTCTTATCCGATGGCCATAAATTATAACGTCTAATTACCGTTTTAAATCATGTTCAATGCACTCCTTGCTCCCGGGAGGAGGCACCCCAGCGACGCACAAGAATGCTGATGAACTTTCTGAAGTAATTCGCCTGTCTGTCCTGGTGAGCTCGTGTGTCTGTATGTGTGTGTGTGTGTGTATGGATATAATTTACGGCACAGTACACACAGCAAAACAAGCGCCAATCCTCTATTTTCCAGACAGAGTACCTCCTCCTTTCCTTCTCCTGCTCTATGTGTCCGTTGCTGTATCGTTTGCCGCTTCGCATTGAGCGTAACGCAGACGCATTTAACACTAATTTACCATTTACCGTCGGCACTGTCCGGTCCGTTTGTGGGAGCGTGTTTTTACTGCCCTCTAGATTGGCTCCAATTTGTGAACAATTGCTACCTACCGCCGTGGAGCGCGGAACAGCGTTCAATTCCACTCGCGACACGCACCATATAATGAAGCGGTTAACACACCTTGTTCTGTTGAAAATTGGCTACTGTAGTGCAGCTTCGGGTCGCACAGTTGCATGTCCATCGTGGAAAACATGCTGTCTACAAAGCGACCCGGGAAAGGTGGGTGTTTCTACAACAAAGCCACCCGCTCACACACGCGTGGCTCACAAAATGATACAAGTTGGCAATGTTTCTTGACAGCTGAAAAGTTTGCTACTTTCGAGAGAAACATACAGCAAATGCGCGAACATAGTAAACTCAGTGAAGTGAAGCTGGCTTACATTCTTAGAAAAGTTTAATTAACTAATGAGCAACTACGAACGAAATACTACCGTTTTGGGGGGGGGGGTTGTGGAGTGCAACAGGTTTTGCCATGTAGTGCTACAACAAAAACGGAAATGCTACACGGAAGCTAAAAGTTTTCTAGCCTCCTCTATAATTAGGTCACGTCGCGCACGAACGAAAAAAGGGCTACGACACTGGCATAATCGAACAGGATGTACATTGTGGAAGCATTAACAAGTCAAGCATTAATTAGAGAAGGGTTATTTAATTTTGCATTCGGCAGGAGCTGGAATGAACGATGAACATGGCGTTCGTTACATTACATCTTTTGGTAAAAAAAAAATTTCAGTATGCAGATGTAGGAGATGCGTAGTACGCATCAGGAAAGATGCTGTAATTTTTAACAAGTTTTTAACATCCAGTTGTTGTCTAGTTCTATGGAACATACTGTGTCAAATTCGATCTGTACACAAAATTTTACGACTTTTAGCTTTGCTTTTGATTTGCTTTCGGATATTGGGCCCGTTCCCGTTTCAGTTCGTAGGGTGAAATTTCAGCCTATCAGCTGTTTGCATTGTATAGCAGTTTTCAAGCAGCTATCAAAGTGGTTATAATATACAGGTGGGCTCATCCCAAGGTATATGTATTTAGAAGGTTGATTTTTATCGTAAAAAACGCTCTGAAAATATTTATTTTATTTACCAAAACAAATTACGAGAAATACTGCTAATTGTAAGCTAAATCTATTGTTGGTTTTAACACTTAACATCCATTATTTTTGTTTCGATGCAACATCGTCCTACCTGATATCTTTAATGCACCTTGGGAAGAATGCAAAACACGTCATTTTGTTTTGATTTTTTTTCGATCAGGTACTCGAATCTAATTCTAGCTTTGAGACTGAAATAATCTAGACTGAAAATCACAGTATTTTGTACGGAGTGTTGACATGATTTCAGACTCCAACTGTCAAACTCCATATAAAAAAGCTGACTAGAATAGTGAAGGGCTCCATTATTGATAAACAGCGAAATCTCTCTAAGATGTAGTCTCTTCAAGATGAATTGTTTCTTTAAGATGAACATTTTGACAGTCCCTTCATATTCCATACAAGAGACATGCTCTTAAAAATGAATGCCTTCAAGCTGCGTATGTGATTTGGCATTTCTAAACTGACAGTCCCTTGAAGATTCACATAACATATAACATAACATATATAAATACATCATATTTAGTTTAGTGTTGTGTTAACAACATGCCCGTGGGGGTCCTGACTATCCTTTTTTTCTTCTTCTTTTCCGGCGCTACAACCGCTTTGCGGTCTTGGCCTGCCTCAGGAGTGTCCGAAACCGCTCACGATCTCTCTCCCTGACTATCCTACTATGGGTAAATCAATAAGTCACTAAAAGCGAAGCCCACTAGTGGCACAGGCAGGCCTTGACCGGCAACGGTTGTTGTTCCTAAGAAGAAGAAGGAGAAGAAGAAAAAGAACGTATCTTCGTATTTTATACTGTACAGTTTAACAAAGTGTTACATTAAAAGTAATAATTTAAATTTGAAAAAAAAACCGTTCGGTAGTATATCAGACAAATTATTTATCACTTTGAATAATGTGATTGACATGGGATTCAAAAACTTCATCTTTCTTTGCTGCCAAGTCAACCATCAAATCAAAGCATAGGAAAAAGAGAGTGTTGATTTCTATGTACGTTTTCACCCATATGAACGCTTTAAAAGGCCGTTTTACTTCGAAAGAAATCCTTCACATCACTGACTTTGCATACCTCATCCAACCGGTTTGAGCCATCGAGTCGGAAATTAACCATTTTATCTTTGATCAAAAATCTATTTCACCTTTTAGTCTAAAGACTACCAAGCACATCACAATCTACCCGTGGCAGAAACATGCTACGCGTTGATTACCTTTATCGAGCCAGAATGAAACCATGCAGGCAGCATCAAATAGCGTTCAGATACAGGTTTCTATACCCACCGCCATAAAGGAGTCTGGAGAAAATGTTCTAGCGGAGTTACGGTATTTAAATTTCGATCTCCAAAACGCAAAAAAGCACCGAAGGGCAACGACAGCAGAAAGGGCCCACCAGCCCGGGCATGCCCGAACGATGGCCCTTCCCATCCGCGGGCTCTGCCCAGACAGGGGCGCGCAGACGGGAGAAGTTTTATTTATCGATAAACTTTCCTAATCTTTGCACCGGGATGGCATCGTCTCCTTGGGGCTTTTGTTTTTTTTTATTCATTCGTTGTTTTGTTTTCAACAAAGGTGAAGGAACACACTTCGATGTGACACAGTGGCGACGGATATCAGCAGCGCGACAGAACACGGGTAGCGTGGAACAGGGAGTCGCGTAAGATCGTGCAAAGACGCAGAGGGCCCCACGGCACTGCTGGTGCCGCCGCCATCGATCCACCACTGGGACTGGGGCGGAATCCCACCCAAGAAAACATCCGGATTATCATGCCTCATGCAAATCGGTGCCGGCGCCCGCCGGTCCCCTTTTTGCGAAGACGGTTCTGCCATGGCGGCGCGTAAGACGAAGGGGATTAAATGAATTACGTTTCGGCGTAAGGGCATGGAGAAAAACGATTAACGGTGTTTATGTTTCTTGGAGGTGCGATGAACCGCCCCCTCCGGTTTGGCGCCTGCTGGAATGGCTCGATCGATGGGTGTGCTTCGCTTCCGGTAAAGAGAAACATATCATGAAAATATTAACTCACACGTGATGTGCCGACTTCACACACAGATTTGTGGTTGGCTTCCAACGAAAAATCATTACGTTTCTTTACTACGAACGTTGATATGATTGAGCTTTATACAGTGGTGTAAATGGTATTAGATCCATCTTTGATATTTTCTGCAAGTTAGTATTTCTGTAAATACAATTTCGGAAAAATTGAGATTATGATTATGAGATGTTCTATATGCAAACTGTCGTTATTTTTTGTTGTTCACTATCTGTTGAACCAACTAAGTTTTGAACTCAATGATAAAGTGCTTCATGTAACAAAGATTGTGCCAAGGGGTTGGCAGTCTTGGGATAAAGCAATAAAAAATACATAAATACAAAAATACAACATAAATACAAGGCAGAAGATATACATGTACATTACAATAGTTTATATGGATTAACCATGATCAATCGATAAGTGGATGTGAGTTTCCTATTATAGGAACTTTAAAAAAGAGTGTCATTAGTATTAGACAAATTTAGATACATTCGTACTTTTTGCAGACGATACAAACATTTATTGCCAGTAGTAGGCCTTAGCAAGTTATTAGTTTTTATTCAAATTGAATTAAATTATTAAAACAGTTTATAAACATATTCTTTTAGTTAATAACCAGAAATAATTGCCCATTAAAGTGTACAAATAAAAAAATTGCTTTTTAGATACAGCCTAAAAACATTAATGCAATTACATATCTTTCGATGGTATTCTTATGAATTTAACTAATTTCAAAACTTATCAAAAACCATCCCATCTAAGTAAATAATTTAATCGACCAGTATCAATAAGGGAAGGTAAGTAAAGACGGACACGTTAAGAGAAATGGTAAAAATCTAAGGATATATAGGTGCAACGACCATTAAAATGTGCATACATTATCTTACACTCATGTTCTATCCGAAAATGTGATGAAACTTTTAGGTTTCCATCGATTTTTGCGTTTTTTTTTTTCAAGAATGAAAAAGATGATTTTTTTCGTGCAGTTTTGAAATGTTCGGTTAAGACGGACACTTGATACGGGAAAGATGTAATATATCGTAGAATGCAGCATCTAAAGCATTATTGAAATATCGCGCTCTAACAGCTGACGTTGCTCTAGCTTACAGAACAACGGTCTAGAAAATTGCTTTACGAAATTATTCCGCGGAAAGTCCGCGACCACAGCATATTTGAAGGACTTGTTAATAGGTCCAGCCATTTCTTACATTGAAGATTGAACTTTTTGATATCTGTAAACCCATAGACACTCTCATCTAATCCTGAACGATTTGATATCAGTACTTTATTTTTTTTTATTAAAGTCGTGACAAAATATTGGATTTCGTGAAGAACTGGAATTAGATTGGTCATCAGCGTCGAGCGAGTAATATCATAACGTTTGACTGCTATTTTGACCGGTGTTTCATTGCTCGCTTATTTATTACTTTTTCTAGTTGCGTAATGGTTTATACTTTAAACAGTTTTGCATATATAATGCCACAAATGTTCTCAAATGTCTTGTTTAACTTTAAGTTAGGAAGCTGCATTGTTGATTTTTTTTTTTGAAAATTACCTTTTTCATGCATTTAAGAGAAGTGAAGTCCATCTTACCCGCAGTGTCCGTCTTTACCTACCTTTTCAAAATGATTTTTTATTTCAAATATTTGCCATTTTCCGCTTAGCTTTGAAATCTCTCAGATTACAACGATTTTCAAATTGTTTGCCTCTAATGCGAATTTTTATTTTCGGTTTTAAAAACCGTTTCACGTATCTCATTCAACGCGTTTCTGAAGGTTTCATCGTAAATTCAATCACACATCACTATAGCCCCACATAGCTTACTGGAATAAAGCATTAAACGACTCATCCTGGATGAATAGCACAAAGAGGGGGAGACAGTATATTGATAAAGTTCTGACGGAGATCACTAGAACAAACTTCTTCCCACAAAAAAACACCAAAACACATAGCAATAGTACCAAACCAAGCCAAAAGCAGAAAACTAATTAATCAATTTTGTCAAAACAACACTATTCTACCGGCGGCAGACAAAACTTTGCCAGCGCAACATGATACGGGGTTTCCCTATTTCATCCCTGTCAGGGTTTTATTTTTCAATTCGTTACGATCCTATTCACATAGATTTCAAAGTGTTTCGTTTACATACGTCACCACCAATGCCACCGACACCGACACCGCCACCGTATGTAGCAAGTATTTTGGTTGGATTAAACGAGTTTCTGATACTGCTTACCCCTACACACACACACACACACACACACAAAATGAACGGAAGCAAAACAAAAAAGGCCCATCCTTAACCCAACATTGCGAACCCTTGCCATGCGCCAGCACAAACGTCCAGCTGTGACGCACCGAAAAACCACCGAAACCAAACACGTGGTAACTTCTGCTTCACCCGTGTGGGGGGAAGAAAGAACATTCTCCTACCGCCATCCCTTCCGTGCACAAACACACCCACACACGTGTCCGTGAAAGTGTCCGATCAATTAACCGCACCGGGCACTGTGTGGTTGCACCGCATCGGGGGAAAAGGAAAACCACATGTGCCCACGCACAGCAAGATGTCCTGTCTGGGTTATCGAATTGCCGGAAGCCCGCGCAGTACGGAGAAAGTAAACCCAACGGTAGAAAGAGTAGCCCCGTCTGCTTTTTTTCCCCTGATGGAACTTAATTAATCCGTTCTAATCAGTCACCAAATCAATCAACGCCGTTGTCACGCAGGGAAGGAAATTAATTGAGTGTTTGAGCAGCATTGAGGGTAGTGGCCGACATCAACGACCGACAGACCGATCGAACCCGATGGCCCGGCGAGCTCGAACGGTCAGTTTTCAGTGGGTCACCTGCACCAGCGTGTGTTCTTTCTTCACCTTAAAAAAGGTTCAAAGAGAAAGCCTCCAAGCATTTTTAGCAATTTAAGAGAAAGAAATGTTGGAACCACACTAATCTCAGCTCAGGTCAACACATGCTAAACAACCCGAAAGCTCCCCGGTTTAGAAGGGCAAAGCATAAACCGAAACAAAACGAAGCCACCCAAAGGGTCAGTTAAAGTGTATTTGCGCTCGAAGCAGAAGATCTTCTAAATATAAAAAGGGTACTGCTGGCGAAAAAGGTCAATCGTTTGGCACTTCTATTAAGCAATCAAAAGCTGTTCAGCACATGCACTCGATATAGCAAAGCTTCACCAAAAGCTTCCGCAGACTAACCGATTGCGCAATCTGCGCTTGAAGCGTATGGCGGCGGCGCAGAAGAGAATGAGAGAAGAAAGAGTCATAAAAAAAGGGCGGCAAAAGCTTGAATTGATCGAAGTGGAAAAGGAAAGGATGAAAAAAATGCAACAAACACATAAAACAAACAGCAGTAGCAGCTACTCAATCAACCGAGTCCTTCCGCCCCGATAAGACTGCTTCAGGCAGCCCAACGGTAGCTGGCAGTCGCAATCGTACTCGCAGCGGGACACAAACAAACACACAGGTGGGTGGGTGTGGGTGAAGGCGAGATGAAATGGGTTCGGTCAACACATCCACAGTTCTAATTAAATCCGATTCCCTGCAAAGTTTCCTGCATCCCGTCGAAACTCACCGGGGCGGAAGTGAGCGCGGTGATTAACGCTCTCATCGGCTGGCTCACTGGCTGGCTTAGATGATTTCGATTCGATTTTCCTTGAAATCCCTCGCCCTCCGGAGCTTCCTGTTCGATATCGCACGCTGCTACAACGCCAAGGGTTGTTGCCGTACACGACAAAACAGCAACACAACCCCCTGGCAAAGTGATGGAGCGGAACGATTTATAATTACTGTATCTTAATTTTCATCCCAAAGCCCGAATGCTCCCGCTCCGAGAGTGGCACAGTAGCGGAACGGATCAGCAGAGCGCCCCGCCCGTTCGATGAATTTTCCACCACCACCTCAACTGTTGCCTGCTACCAGGTTCGCACCGAATTTATGGCACACGGGCACCAATTCCTATTAAGATGTCTGATTTGCGACTTTAAAATTTACGGCCACTTCAGCAAATGACTCCGTTGCGCTAATCGGGGCGAAAATTGTCATTTTATGGAGGTGGCCATTCTTTGTGTTTAATTATTTTTCAGCAAACGGAAAATGGTTGGGAGCTGGGTAGAGGGTGAGAGCGATCGGATTCGGTTGAAAATCCTTCCTTTAACTGTCCCAAACATACACAATGCCGCGTGCCGGGCGTTGCCCATTGTTGTAGTTGTTGATTATTTTTACAGTCCTCGCCGAAAAAATATCGAACCTTTTTCGCTCTGTTTCGTGGAAAACTCATAATTAATTGACATTTTTAACTGCCCTTTTGAAAGCAAAAAAAAGCGATGCAGGCAGCCGATGTTGCGGTACATGCACGTGTTTTGCGTACGCAATGAGAACGCGCAATGCCACAAACGGCTCCGGTCGTAAAAATGGGTGTTCTACGAACAAGATTCCTTTCTCCTTGTCACCCCTCCCCCCCCCCCCTCATCGTTTCCCCAATTGCACAAAAGGTGCAGGAAACGAGGGTGAAATTTCCAGCTGTCCCCACCAGAGATGTGTAAATAATGTGTCACGTTGCGGAGTGTGGAATGTGTTTGCTGGGCGGGCAGGCTGCCGCCCCGGTGCAGTTTACAACGCGCTGCCTTTTGTTTAATATCATTATGCAAAAGCCAAACATTTGTACCTCCATTTCGGAATGTGCTAGCGGAGCTGCTTAATGGCACACGGGATATTTATGTAAGCGTCATAAACTCGCGCTCGTTATATGATGTCGCTTGGACTCGATTCGGTGTGCAATGTGTGCCTTTCAAAAATGGTACAATTTGAACGATTTTTCGCACGAATTCAGAAACGTTTCAACTCTTGTATGGTAACAGGCGCAATGCTACAGCATTTCCAGTTAGTTGGTGATTCCTGAGACAGAAAAAAAGTTGTGTACGAGAGGTCTTTGAAATTGAAAATGTCATTATTTTCTTCAATAGGACATAATTTTTTGTAAAAAAAAATTAAGTCTTAGATTTTATGGAAAAAAAACAAGTATATCTTAACTATTTTCTCGGAAATTGTCAAATTTTTCATTTATTTAGGGGACTTTTTACACTAATTCCATTGATTCATGATCATATCTAGACTAGTCATTTGAAATAATTGTTGAACTGGCAATTAGGCTTTAGTAATGACTCCCTTAATCATCAATTTATCTTAGATTTTTGCATTATAATATATTTGATTAGTATTCGTGTTTCTTAAGTCATCTGGCGACACTCGAGGATACATATCAATACTTGAGCCTAGGCCTAAAAAAAAGCTGATGAGACAGGATAAGTGTCCAAAATCTACGTAATGATAATCAAGAGATGCTCCATAAATGAGACATTAAATCTTGTTAAATTAATATCAATGCTATTTCTAAAGAATTATGCGACCTAATTTGTACATTGTCCTCTAACCTAAAATTCAACATAGTGAAGCAGGAGCCAGTATCTGACTGAGAACACAAGTGGAGCACCAATAGATATTAACATAATACGTACGTATAAACTGTACGTATATGTTTGGGTTGGTCTCGTGGTACAGACGGCACTGTACCGACAGCGGGTGTTGTGCCAAAAAGAAGAAAATATGTTCCAAAGTTTCACGACCAAAACAGTAAGCACTTAGTTGCATATTGTGAACAAGAAACATAACACAAGTACACATATAAACACATATTCATTGATATTCATTGAACAACTTCTAATCTGTCAATATCCTACGTTATTGCTCAAGGGACAATGCCTATGATAGAACGGACAATACCATAGCACAAAGATTTTAGGCTGAAACGAATGAAAGGGTTTGAGTATTTACACAAATCGTAACAAATGAAGAGATTTAGATAACGTATTTTCCAAATGTGACGGCAATGTTTACTAAACTTCTGATTGTAAACCAAGGTCAAGCCAACCGAATCAGATCAAGGAACTAAATTGTCATTAATACTGTACGCGTATACTGGACTGGTGATGTTCTGCGAGAAAAGGACTATTTTTTTATGTCCATGCATTTTAGAAGAAATTAATGGTGAATTCAATTTGGTTAACTTATAATCTGCAATAATTATTACTTAATTACAAGAAAAGAAACGGACTTTATGAACCTATGACGAGTTAAATTTCAAAGGTGCAGAATTCCTTTCACATACGTCCGAACTAATGGTCATATCTGGTTCAATAATTCTGTTCTGACTTATTTAGTAAATAGAAGTTTTCTGCCCTCAAACTCTATATTTAGGCAATAACTTTGCATTTAGTTTGCTCTTTGAAAACAGGTTTGATAACTGAATTCTACCTTCTGATTTTATGATCATTAATGGTTCTTTAAGAAAATAAAACTATTGAAGACTTTTCCTCATATTGTCGCAATTCTAATCTTTCGGTCGTAGCTTTACAAAAGAAAACGTGCTTGATCAGGTTGACCAAAAGGCCCTTTCCATCCCGGATCAAGCGCCATAAAACGATCCCTCTACACCAGATACCAATCGCTTACATGCGATTGCTTTCAATGCATACGTTACATTTAATCATCTCGGTGATGGGTTAAACCCCCGTAAGCACCATTTATCATCTGTCGACACAGGCTACAGGCAGAGGCTGTGTGCCATTTGTGCACCATTTCGTCACGCAAACGAATGGCCAGTTGATTGATCTGACATTTACCCAGAACACTCGCCAGCCAAACGGTGTGAATTACACTCCCGGGCTCAAGGTTACCATTCCGGTCAGTTCCGGTAATTGTAGCGCAAACGTACAGCAGTCTGGTAGATAATTAAATCATCATTGCAATGGCGACGAAATGCCAGTAAATCACAAAAAGAATAGGGAACATCATCTCACCTTTCCAGAGGTTTAACACCAGTTTTAAACACTACACGAACTAAATGATTGATGAATAGCCGTAGACGTGGTCTTATAGCTTTGAACGATTTACGTTAGTATGCATTTTGTTTACCTGCGTCTTGCAACTGCACTCCAGGTCCAGGATGAGGGAACGATGTGTGTTAATCTGCTTCTCCCGTGCATTCACTCTGTGGCTGCCACCGTTACGAAGTGTTACGAGTGTTATGGGCTTAGATCGCACCAGTTTGCTGCCCTACTGCTTGGCTCGACACACTCACTTAATCGTAGCATGCACTGAGCACAGATCGACACCAAACAAGAGTGTGCACCCGCCAGGCGAATGGCTGTAGATTCATTTCCTGTTTTAAAAGCGCCAAGCGCTTTGCGACCGGTGAAATTAATCAACAAGTTTCAAGCCTCGAATGGCGAACTTTGCTTTCTTCTGAGAATTTCACTCTCACATACACACTAAAGCCCACACACACACGCACACAAAGCACAAGTGGTGGGTGGAAATTCGTATGAAATGCACTCACCCTGCTCGCTTTTCGCTTCTGTAGTTGAAGGGTGCAACTTTCAACACGGAATTTGAAACAATTTCACTAACAAGATAGAGCAAACTCCTTCAGGATCCTTCACAAACTACACACACACACAGACACTGACACGACACACTGACACCGCTGCTGCTGTTGTTGTTGTTGTTGATGCACTCTGGCTTTCAGAAGAGTGCTTTAACCGTGCCTAGGGATGGGATGGCCGGATGGTGTTTGTGGTACATAAATTTTCCCCAACACACACACACACTAACGGCCCACTATTGGGCGCGAAACACAACACCGTACCTCGCCGATGGGATGCACAAAATAAAGGGAGGGGAGGTGAGGTGGAGGGGGGAAGACTGCCAGGAAACACTCCCAACAAACACACACACACACACTCGGATGCCTTTCAGGTTAGTGTGTTTGTGAAACGCAGGTTTAGGCCACGGCCCGTCCGTCCAGGGACGGCACCAGGGAAACTTTAGCAGACGGAGTGCACCGCCGGCCAGCACGGATGGAACCGCTTCAAGAAGTTCATTATGTTGTATTTAATTATCCACTCTCTTTCTATTTTCCACTTTTCTTGCAAGATAAATTTGTTGCCACCACCGGGTTTCCTCCTACAGCGACACGACGCACACGCAAAGTGGTTCGCGGTTTGGCGCTTTTATCACCACTTTTACCTCGGGACTCTCCCCAGACCCCCCCTTGACCGGGAGGTTGTTGGCCTTGAACCAGTACACAGCGATACAAACACGCTTATTCACACACGCACAAACTCACACAGAAATGCACTTGTGGAGGGAGCAGCTGGAACTATGGAACCATTAGAAGCAGCACTTAAATTGGAAGTGCATTTTACCAACACAAATCACCGCGCACAACTGCTTCATGGCTTACTGCTGCCCTTTACTTCCAGCCTGCCTGTGACACGGCCTTACCAACACACAAACATTCAAATTCAAACCGCCTGCTACGACGAGCACGCTGTTGGCATCACCAAATCCAGCATCCGGAGCGGCTATCTCACACGCCGTTGGCATAAACCATCGGAGAGCCAATATATCTGTTTTAATATTAAAAACTTAAATTGTAAATATTGTTAACCAGTTGTCTTCCACTGACCGATTATCCCGTGGCCACCACACACACCAAACCGCCACTCACGCGGATACGCCGTACTGCCTGGCGGCTAATATGCTGCTGCTGCTGCTGCTGCTGCCGATGCTGCCGATGCTGCCGATGCTGCTGGCACTACTGCCGATGCGATTGTTTGTTTACCCGAGACTGGACGGGACTGGTCGGGCCCCGTTTCATTCAGGAACGGCGAGGATCATCATTGTGCCGCGGGCGCCCGTCGGATGCTCGGCATCGGCAAGCCGAATATAACTCACACGCGTGTCCCATCCATCCATCGCACCGTACACCGTGCGGCTTCGGGAGGACGCTTCGGAGTCTCGGGAGAGCCACCACAGGATATACACGCTTACCGCGGAGAGCGCGTTCGGCCGGAGAGCCGTAATGGACGAACCGTTTTTCTGAATGATATCGAGGATGCCAATGATGACGATGGTGGTGGTGATGATGATGATGATGATGATGGTAGAAGCACGAACTGATTCACGATTTTGATCTCAAGCTTGCGCGCAGCATCTCCCACGCTGTTAGGCACTCTCGCTCGCTCACTCACAAGCGCAAACGTGTCTATGTCTATGTGTGCTCTCACTCTTGCACTCTCTCGCTCTCGTACGTCGTTTCCAGCTGCTGCTGCTGGCCCCCACCCGTGGAAAGCGCCCTTCCTTAAAGGGTACGAGGGCGCCACCGGAGGCCCGCTCTCGGGCTCTCGGGGCCGCCGCTACTATCATTGGAGAGATACACGACCTGTGTTTCGTCGGATTCCGCCCCAAACAGTCACGCTTTTTACCATCCCTTCCCCAGTGGGTACGCGTGTTGCGGAACTGTAAAGGGGCCCGAATGATAACACACTCGTAAAGTGGTGAAATAGCACTGTTATCCATTATCAAGGCAGGATTGGTACGGTCATGGTATTGGCCTTGGAGTTGATGCCCGTACGTGCGCAGTGCTTTAAGCAGACAAGCTCCTTCCCGGGCTTCCCACACACATACACATACACACAAATCCCGACGCCCCTGCTGGAGTCATGTGTGTGGAAACGCTTCCGGTAGTCGTTAGTAGTAGTCGTTATCCTTATCGGCAAGGGATGTGAACAGATTCGAGCTTGTCCGGCGTGAATGAGCTGCCAAGTGGCAGCTCATGGTGGTGGAGATTGAAGGTGTGAAAATAAGGTGTCATTAGGAATGAGCGATCAAATCACATGACGAGGTTTGGGAAGTTTGGGAATAATTTTATGTATACGAAAATCAAAAACAAGGATTGTCACGGTTGCACAATCGATCACTAAGCAGATGTTGGAGAGGAAGGCTACCTACAGATTTTGCCTCTTTAGTAGTATCGTTACACGAAGGTACAGCCGTTCCAAGATAACAGAACTCCTCTAGTCATTCAGGGTTGTTGCCGTTTACTAATACGAAGGTGCCATGCCCATAAGGTGACCTCACCAGATCACTGGATAAGCCTTTGTCCCATTGATTATCAATCCAATTCTTGGACAGATGTCCTTCCAAGCACGGCAATGCCAGACGCTAATCCAAGGTATTGGTGGCGAAGGAATTAGCGGTCCAAATAATCGTTCCAGACACCCGATTTCATTACCCGAAACCATGCACTTTGCATGACATATAGCAGGGCAATACTGAAGAGCTAACAGTTCGTCAGCTTAACTCAGGCCTTGGTAAGACTCAACCGCTTTCCGACAGCATGTTCTAGATCTGTGTCACTTTGTTTGTATATTGAGTAGTTCCTCTGGGCGGTAGATCTTCTCGATCAGATGATGAACCTTGACAGTAATCCTCGTATGATCCCATCTTCAAAAGCTCCAGAGCTTCATTGCCCTTATCTGCTACAGCTGTTGCCCTTCATCTGTTTGATGCCGCTGGCAAGCTCATTCACAGTGAGGTGTTCTTCCAAGAAGCGTTTCCACATTTCGTTCACCTTCCGTGTCTCTTTCAATTTCCAGTGGGTAGGAATAGGCGTCTCTCTACTAAGAGAGTGGGCTGCTCCAGTAGCCTCTGTACTCCGCTTCAAAACGACGTTTGTTCGAGTCTGCTGTCTTTTTCGATAGCTGCCAGAGCGCGGTCTAAGTTGTTGGGCACTTCTCAACTGTTGTGATGAGCTTCAGGTGTAATTGAAGCGTAGTGCATGCTGGAAGAATATGCTCATGCGTTTAAGGGCATTGTTTACGTCGTGTTGTGAGCAACGTGCGACATACAATTCCAGAAACGTTGATCTGATGCACATAAATAACACTTAGGTTTAATAATCGGCCCAAAACCCTCAACCGGTTCGTTGACTGACTACAGTCCGATAACCCGCTAATACATTGCACCCAACACCATGGTCCCTTTGGATGGAGGGGTTGCAGAGCCTCTCTATCCACCTGTAGCGAATCAGCTTCGGAGAAGTAGCCAGTACAATTATCTATGGAAATGCGCTTGGCGAACGGACATTCGCAAGTAGAGTTATTGTGAACAATTCTCTTACCTCCCTTCTCAAGTTTGTCATGCAATCCATCCTCGAAAAGGGGTAGGTTTTCTCTGTAGACCCCCACTCTTGGATAATTTAAAAACGTTATGTTTAAGAGGCTTCGGTGCCACTTGTGTATCAACGAGGTATTGCTACAACTCCGCCATAGAGTCGTTGGCCATAGGAAACTGTGCTTCTTTTCGATGCTTCGATTGTTGTCTAATAGTGCCAATATGTTGTAGATGCCGAAACAAGCTAATAAGACGTGCACAAACTTCCGCACGGAGTCCGTTTTTTACGCTACGGGGTGCCGTTGTTTGATCGCGCACGCTTCGAAACGAAGTTGCTTTACTTTTTTGGCCATCACGGTTAGAGTTCGACTGATAAAGGTGTTAAATGAGTCCACTGACTCATGGGATACTATTATTGAAAATGCATTCAATATTTTGTTAGAGCACAGCATATTCGGAGGCTCTTTTATAGACTTCGACTGCCTACGGTGCCGAATTAGCTAGGTAAACTCTGTATTACATTTATAAGAACAATTAATCAATAGATGGCGCCAAAAACCTGCTCACCATTGCGCAGAGAGCTCTGAAGTTAAGCGCAGGAAACGGGGCAAAATTTGCGCAGGTTTTGTACCATTTCCTGCCTACCGAAGGCAGCGAATATCGGTTCGATCAGTTGCAGACAATTGCATGCCACGACCAAACGACAAAACCGGCCGTGCAGACAGCCAGTCACAGCGCCTGAGAGCGAAATGGAGATGCATTGGAGCACTTTAGCACTTTAGTGTAGTGTTGAGTAGTTCAAATTCAGATTTATGAATCTGAATGAATCTTTGGAATGATTCAATCAATCTGAATCCCGATTGGAAAGATGAATGATTCTTTTTTTCTTTTTTGCGTAACAACCTACGTGGACATGCCAGCCTATACAGACTTTTGAAACTTCTTGGAAAGTACCACGTAGTTGAACCGACAACGTGCAAGTTGTAGGTGGGATTGGGCAAATTCAATATTCTGGAGATCATACATCTCTAAAGATTCATTAATCCAAAGGGATATATGATTTTTTATAGATTTATGAGTATTATAGATTCATGAATCTTTGGAGATTCGACTCGAGATTCGAATCACTCATCACTGAAGAATCATATGAATGAATCTCAACAGAAGATTCATGAAACCCAACGCTACTGGAGATGCACTGGAGCACTTTAGCACTTTAGTGGCCTGTCCCAAGAAACTGCTCGAAATTGCACAGCAGCTGATTAACATTCTTTTCCCCCCGTTTCGTAGAGGGAAGAACAGCTCAGGTTTGCTTTGTTTATCAATTATATTTCCAGGAAAAATGGAATCCATATCAAGCAAAAAATATTAAACTGTGGTAAGCACACGTTCCAACCGCTATATATATAGACCACGTTCGACAAACGTAATCATCAGTCGCAGTCGCGGAGCGAAAGTGTTCGTTGTTTGCAGTAAACAGTCGCCCTTCATATCAGAAGCATCTTAACATGCCGAGCAGTGAGTCAGGCATTCATTACTATCGCATAGCGTCGTGAGTTTCACACTTGTGTGCTACACGTTCATCCACAGAGCCTATCTTTGGATTCTACGGCGGTTGGGCCACCTATCGCAGCGGAAAGGGCAGATGCACCGTGGACGACCTGAACCCGCACCTGTGCACCCATCTTATCTACGCGTTTGTGGCGCTGGATCACAACGGATCGATCGTGCAGAAGGATGATACCGAGCGGAATGCGATGCACCGCTTTAACTGCTTGCACAACAGCAATCCGAGGCTAAAGACCCTTGTGTCGGTTGGTGGTGCCGTCGGTTGTGGATCTGCGTTCGCTAGTGTGGCGGCCAGCTCGAGTCTACGCGCGAGCTTTGCGCGGAATGTGCGTGGGTTCTGCGAGTCGTACGGCTTCAACGGGGTGGACATTGACTGGGAATTTCCCGAGAGCAGCTCCGACCAGAGCAACTTTGTACAGCTGCTGTCTGCATTGTCGTCTGAGCTGCACAGCAATGGTCTGCTCTTGACTACGTCGGTCGGTGTTAACCGGCCGTACGACATGTCCGGTATTGCCCGCCACGTTGACTACATTCTGCTGATGAGCTACGATTACAACGGCTCGTGGGACAGCTACACTGGCCACAATGCTCCGCTTTCCTGGGGTAGTGTAGAAACCGACTACCAGCGACGGCTGAACGTTGAGGCTAGCGTTAGCGATTGGATTGGGCGTGGTGGCGTACCGAAGTCGAAGCTGATCGTCGGCTTAGCTGCGTACGGACGTACGTTCACGCTGAGCTCCTCGGGCAACTATAAGCCACGGGCGTCCGCCACGGGTGCTGGACGCTCTGGCCCGTACACACAGCAGCAGGGCACACTTGCCTACTACGAGGTGAGGGATGCGTTTGGTGAAGGGCGCATTTGGGATGATCAGCAGCACGTGCCGTATGCGGTTAGCGGCGATCAGTGGGTTAGCTACGATGATCCGCAAAGTATTCGCATGAAATGTGAGTTCATTCGAAGGGAAGGCCTCGGTGGAGCAATGATCTGGTCGATCGACCAGGATGAGTTCCAGGGAGGAAGATTCACGCTGCTGCGTACGGTTGCTGAATGTTTGTAAACGTTTCTGGAATGTTGAAATGTTAAATAAACACTATAGAAAATATGATTAATACGTTTATATTATGCTAAAGCACAGTTTTAAGCTTTTTACATCAATTGAAGTTATTTTTTTACAACTGTTGCGAAGCACGTGTTTGTCTCGAGCACTTTCAATTCACAACTGTCTATTTTGTAGTGATGAGAAAAATGAAGATTTCGTCGGAATCGATTCCGGCTAGTTCCGAAGATTTCTGGAATCGATTGAGGATAACGGGTCCGGAATCAGTTTCCGCAATCGGCTTCGGAATCGGAATCGGATCTGCAATCGGAATCGGCTCCGGCATTGGAATTGGCTACAAAATTAGAATTGGCTTCGAAACGAAGTCGGTTTCAGCATCTCCATAGGAATAGGCCTTTGGGTCCAATGATGCGAAGTATTGATAGCCGCAAAAGATTAACATTTACTTGTAAACGATCCATTCTCATGGAGAGACTGATTTCGCTTCTGAAACTTCTTATTTCTATTCAAGAACTAATTCTGATTCCGGAGCAAATTGGAATTCCCAGGACAAATTCGATTCTGGAGCCGATTCTGATTCCGGAGCCGACTTCGAAATCGGCTCCGGAATCGGAATCGGTTCCAACTTCGGAATCGGCTCCGGAACTGATTATAAACACGGAATCGGAATCGGGTAGGTCGATAGGTTTGGGTCGACCCGCCCATCACTAATAGGTACCTTATAGTCTCAGCTTCGTCCGTCGCGGCAGGTTCTTTGAGATGAACTGATTTCTGAAACTCCGGAGTCGGTTCCGACATTATTGGAGTCGGATCGGAGTCTATTCCGGATTTAAACCAAATTTTACCCATCACTAGATTGCTGTAATCTTGCACATGGTCTGAAGTTTAAATGCTTCATTATCTTTATCAAATCGCTTGCTGAAAATTAAAACCATTATTTTACTAGAAAAGATAGCATATCATTTCATGATAACGCTATCAGATTTTCTTTCACTAGAAATGTACAGCTGGGTCATTCATTTCGGGCTAATTTCATCTAATCGCAACGAGTCATTATCGTATCGTATCGTATTAACATTATCAGTTTCGATTTTTTAGCACTCTTTCCTCCATTTCTGAAAATGATTAACTCTGAGGCTTCGGTTCCACTTGTGTACGAGCGAGCTATTCAGCGGTTGGTTTTGAAAAGGGCTCGTTCCTGTCCTGCGGCCCTTTTTAACCCTTTTTGCGTCCCATACTTGTCGTCTCCTGTACCCTATCGTCGTCGATCGGTCGTACGGTACGTCTACTCCCCCCGGAAGAGTCAAACCATGTTCTTTCCTTACATCTACATCCACCATCACACTACTTAATCATGAATTATGTCATATTTATTACATTTATAAGAACAAGAGTTTGTTTTACTTCTTTGAAGTTTTTTGAAACAAAAAAAAACGTGTAAAAAGAAACACCCGTCACTGTGTTGATTGATTGTAACTGTCTTGTTTGAGGTAAGATCGTCCATCTACTGCCATATCGGTTGCCCCCGTCCGTCGATGTTGTGCACGTGCGTCACCACCGGCGCGCTAAGGCTCCACTCGTACCACACCTTGTGCGAGGCAACGCACCGCCAGAAGTGTACCGTAATTTCGTCACCCTTGCGCAGCTGCACCGGATCCGTCAGCGGGATAAACATCGAAAACCAGGACGCCAATCCCTTCGTGTGCGTAAACGGATGTATGCTGAGCATAATGTCCTTGTACAGTACCGTGTCGAAGTACCCGGTGAACCCATTCATCACACAGTCCAGCGCAGCACGGAACCGAACCGTCTTGTACCGGTTGTTATCGATCGGGTCGCCACTCTCCCTGTTCGGGTGCACGAACTCAAACAGCGGCTGAGGGTTGTCGATGTGGTAAGCATTCTTCTGATACGCCACGTACGCTTGCTCCATGTGGCGGGAGGAGATCACCCGATCCTTCCAGTGGGGACTGCGCTCGAGCAGCCGCACCTGATTGTACACCTTCGAGCCGAAGCAGGGGTTAATGTACGAGGTCGATTTGCACGGTATGCTGATCCCGCTGTCCTTCAGGTGCTTCTGCGCCCCATCCAAACACTCCGGCGACAGTTCATTGTCGCCGAACGAGCCCAACAGCTCCGACACCAGTATGTCGGCCTTTTCCGGTGGATTAAACTCGCGCATATCCGTCGAGATGAGCTCCACGTTCCGATCACGCCACAGCTCGTTAATGTGCGCCGTCAGCGTCACGATCGCGTTCGGGTTTTTCTCTATCACGTACACCTTCACCTTGCAGTTGGTCGTTTGCGAAGCGTTTAGTGCGGCACGCACCAACGGTCCCCGCCCACCGCCAACGACCATAATGATGGTGGTGGCTGTGGCACGATCCGCCTCCGGCACCCGATCCAACAGCGCCTGTTCGATGGCGTTCTGGTAGTAAATGTACTTGACTGGATCCTTCTCGAACACTTCGTACGTGAAGCTGTCCAGATTGTCGTACAGCGGTTGCAGCGGGATCTGGAGCAAATCTTCGTACCCGTGCAGGGGATTCTTAACGTAGTTGTGCTGTATCGTGTACTTGATGTAGTCCACGTAATGCGCCAGATGGCCATCCGACGGGTTCGCCTTCAGTATGAAATGGCAGCTAAACGTCCGGTAGAAGAGATTCAACATCGACTGGTGAGCCTTCGAAAGGACGGGATAGTTTTTGGCATTGGTGAGGAAAATGTTAGCCGGCAGTACGATCGCATCGACCGGTTCGCCCAGCCAGCGGAAGATTTCCTCCTGCTTCGGCACGTCCGCCGTCAGCTCCAGGGCCACCTTTACGGTCGGATTGTAGTCCGCATGGCAGCGGAAGGTGTTCCACCAGCACCAGGAGCTCTCCACCGTCACGTCCGCATCCTCCGCCACGTCGCGCCGCCAACCGTACTGTGTGAGTTTCGGGTTCGTGATGGGCACTTCCACCAGCAGCGTTCCCTTGAACATGGTACAGCCGACCGTGCGGGCAAAGTTAGCACAGTTTGTGCTGGACAGCTTCGTGTAAAGGTACCCATTCTGCACCAGATGCTCGGCAAAGGACATCTCCTGCCGGATGGTACGCTCCGCCT
Source organism: Anopheles merus (assembly GCF_017562075.2). NCBI lineage: Eukaryota > Metazoa > Arthropoda > Insecta > Diptera > Culicidae > Anopheles > Anopheles merus. Next base: position 14,595 of record NW_024427699.1, on the reverse strand, counting down.
GCCGCTGTATGTGCTCGACCGGTGAGTCCAGGTCGAGATTGTCGCCGATCCGGCAAATCACACGGTTTAACCATTGCGTAGAGGACAGCAACAGATCGGAGCGCGTGAAGGGACCGTGCTTGGAGCGAAGCGGTTCCCGCACAAACTCCCGATTGTAGTTCCAGTGCACGATGGGCACGGTGACGGAGCTGCAGTTCGCTTTCGATGCGCTGTCGATCTCCTTGGACAGGTTGCCGGCCGTGTCGAGGTAGAGCGATACGGAAATGTTCACCTTTTGATCCATCGCCATCGGGTACGAGCGAAGCAATTTGTCGGAAAAGGGTAAATTTTAAAGCAACCAGACACCGGCTTTTCGCAGCTTTTCACGTGCGTTAAAATGTCAACATATGGATGACAGCTTTGTTTTGGTTGCACAGTGGAAGACTTGCAGGCATTTCGGAATGCTTTAGTATTTATTATATGCTGATTTTAAGTGATTCAAAAAGCATAAAAAAATAATCAAATAATTTTAAAACATGCATATTACATGAAGCAAATGATTTCCTTCTAAATCGAACGATATTTATCATTTGTTATTCCGTAGACGTTTCTAAAGGGAGCGCAGCTGCTGTCATTGTGGAGTTGTCAAAAAAGTCAAAAATTCGCGCCATTCAAACGGAGTCCACACAACATTGCACCAAGCGAAACATAAGCTCAACTAAAAACCATCTCAAAACAGTGTCTTTTCTAACATTTAAGCCCTCAAAATGTCCCTCTGGGTTGACCGCTACCGGCCGCGGGAACTGGCGAAGCTGGACTACCACAAACCGCAAGCAAGCCAGCTAATAAATCTGTGCTCGCAGGGCGACTTTCCGCACCTGATGTTCTACGGTCCGTCCGGAGCGGGCAAGAAAACGCGCATCATCTGTCTGCTGCGCGAGCTGTACGGCCCGGGCGTCGAGCGGCTCCGCAATGAGGTGATGAATTTTACCACACCGTCGAACAAAAAGATCGAAATCATGACCGTCAGCAGTAACTATCACATCGAGGTAAATCCGTCCGACGTCGGCATCTACGATCGGGTCGTCATCACGGACATGATCAAACAGATTGCCCAAACGCAGCAAATCGATCCGTCGGGGCAGCGGGAGTTCAAAACGATCGTACTGTCGGAGGTGGACGAGCTGACGAAGGACGCACAGCATGCGCTGCGTCGCACGATGGAAAATATGTGGCCACGTGCCGGTTGATACTGTGCGTGAACTCTACGTCGCGCATCATTCCGGCGGTTAAGAGCCGTTGCCTCGGGATACGCGTTTCGGCACCGACGGAGGATGAGATTGTGTCCATCATGAACGTAAGTAGCAGCAGTGTACATCATAAGCCTGCCATTATTAATGTACTAACTTAATTTTTTGTACTATTTTAGTCAATCTGCAAAAAGGAGAACCTTCACATTCCGCCCGAGCTAGCGGCCAGGATTGCGCAAAAGTCGGAGCGGAACCTGCGCCGCGCCATACTCACGCTGGAAGCGTGCAAAGTGATGCAGTACCCGTTCACCGCCAACCAGGAAATACCGGACATGGACTGGCAGACATACCTGAAGGAGACGGCCAACATGATCGTGCAGGAGCAAACGCCCCAGCGCATGGAGGTGGTGCGCGAACGTCTGTACGAGCTGCTGTCGCAGGGCATTCCACCGGACATCATCTTCAAGGGTTTGGTGCAGATACTCGTAAAGAACTGCGACATGAGCCTGAAGACGCAGACGCTCAGCTTCGCCGGCCTGTACGACCATCGGATGCAGCGGGGCAGCAAGCACATTTTCCACCTGGAAGCGTTCGTGGCGCAGTTTATGGCGCTGTACAAGAAATTCCTCAACCAAGTGTCGGTAATGGATATGGATGATTTTTGAGAGAAAAAATGCTCCAATTTGTAATTAAAACAGTACACCATGCATCTCTTACACATGTAAACAGTGGTCGTGCCATTAGCTTTATTTACCGATTCTCAATAGTTTGGGTAATGCTTCACTCTGAACAGCAGCACAGTGCTTTGCTTCGTGCCCAGCGCTAAATATCCTCCCGAGGGAGAAAATTCGGCCGCACTGACGTGCCCCAGATGCGTCATGTGCAGTGGGAAGTTGCGGAACACCGTTCTGCTCTTGACGTGAATCAGCCTGACCGCATTCTTCACGGTCGATGACGCGATCACCAGCAACTCCGAGGTCGCATTGAACGCGAGCGAATCGATGTACGTGGTCAAATTGTTGAACGTCTTCACCGGCACCGGTTGCTTCTCCGTCAGTGTCACATCCAGCGTGTACAGGTTAACAATCCCCTGTCGACTGCCGGTCGCCACAAACTGCCCATTCGGGCAGATCGCTATACACGACCCATTAACGCACCCTTCGTCCTGGAACACGTTCACTATCCGCTTCTGCTCCAGGCTGAACACGCTCACCTCCGTATCGTTGCTGTGGCACAGCAGGTACCGCGAGTCGGGCGTAAACGCCAGCGATTGGCACGTGTAGCGCAGCTGGATCGTTTGCAGCACATCCTTCGTTCTCGCGTCCATCAGATGCACCTCGCCACATTCGCCGACGGACGCCAGGTACTTGCCGCAGCGCGAAATGCGAAAGTTCTTCATCTGCCACGTGTCGCGCTCGGGTATTTTCAGCGTATCGCTCTGACCGCTGAGCAGATTGTACACGTGGAAGAACTTCCGATAGCTGCCAAAGATCGCCTCGTTCCCGTCCGGTGACAGCCGGCTGCAGCTGATCCGCACCTTCTGCAGCCAGAGCGTGTGCAGCTTCTCGTTGCGCACGCCATCCACTGCGACGATCGACACCAGGCCCCGGTTCCCCGTCATCATCGCCACCATCGACGTCGGATGGAAGTTGATGCAGGAGATTTTGCCTTCGATCTTCGTTTCGCGGTTCAGGTTTTTCAGCTTCTTCAGCTCGATCATACCCTTCGGCAGGCCCTGGGACGCCGCTGCACCCTTCACGACGTGCCCGACCGTCTGCAGCATCTCCTCGTCGGAATCGGGCTCGCGGACGCGATCCAGATCGGCCCACTTTGGTTGGCCCACGATCTGCTCGAACTGCTTACGCCGGCGCTCCTTCGTCAGCTGTTCCGGCAGCTCGTCGTGGGTGAATTTGTTGCGCTTCATGTTGGCCGTATCATTCTCATCGTCGTCGTCTGAATCATGCCAGACGGCGCGCCGTTTTTTGGGCGTTTGCTTTGCTTTCTTCTTCTTTCCGCCCTGTGCTGGGTCGGTTTTGTCGCTTTTCTTTTCCGATTTAGTTAAGTTCGATACGAGCTCCTCCTTGCCACCGAATACAAGCGACATAAGCTCTTTTTCCTGTATCGAACCGGGCTGGTCTATGGCGGAAGCTTTAGCTTTCTTTTTCGATACTTTCAATTTAATTTTGCCGGAGCGAACCGAAACCTTTTCTTCCTTTGCTTTCTTCACTGAGCGATCCTGTGACTTTCCTGCCGCCTTTTTGTCCGAACCTTGGCCCTTAATCTTTTCCTTTTTCTTTTTGTCTTTTTGCTGCTTCTTATCGGCAGTGGGCAGCTTTGCACCATCCTCCTGCTCATCCTTGATCTCGTTCGATTCATCCTGCGGCAGTTCGGAATCACTCTCTGTTACGGGCTCAGATTTTACGGAACCAACTTCATCTTCACTTTCATCCTCTGACTTTATGGACACTTCCGACTTGATCGACACATCATCCTCGTCATCCGATTCATCCCCATGATCGTTCGCTTCCCTCATGGAAGACTTTAGAGCGCTGAGGTAGTTGGAAATGAGCAAATCCTTCTCCGCGTCACCAGCATCGTCGTCCTCGTCGTTTTCTGATTCCGGTTCCGATTTTATCGACACATCCGAATCTGGAAGCTCAGTATGGGGAGGCCTCAATGATTCTCCGGCGGTCTCTTCATCATCGTCACTTTCCGATTTGATTGATGCCGCTTCATCTTCGTCGGATGGCGCATCATCCGCGTTGGATGTTTTCACAACGGCCACCGTCTTCCGCACCTCACTGACTTGGCTGGTAACAAGGTGATCCAAATCATCGTCGCTTTCCATCGTCATTTTGCCGGATTCTGGCCGAAAAATGAAATAGAAACAGATATTGTTCCGAACACACCACAAAACACGTGAAAAATAATCGCTCCGGGCTAGCTGTCACATTTGACGTGTGAATGTTGTTGTTAAATGTGCCCCTTCGGGAACGGAGCCGTTCCATGCGATCCCTTCAGATACGTTCATTCCCTGTCAAACGTGCCAGCCGAACGTCAACAACAGCGAATTATGTAAAAAGTGCATTTGCTACCCAGAAATAGCTCTCGCGCTGCAATCGATGTAGAATTTGGGCTTCAGCTTAGTTTAAATGATTATTCGCAAGAGCAAAACGCTGAAAGAGCTTTTGGATAGATGGCCCGGTAAGCGAACGCTGGGCATCTATCGGTTCCTGCCCATCTTCTTCGGACTCGGAGCGGCGTTGGAGTTTTCCATGATCCACTGGCGTGTAGGGGAGACCAACTTTTGTAAGCATTCTGCAGAGAAACAGTTCGATACTTTGTCTTCTAATGCACCCCCACCCCATTTTATGCGTTTCAGATAATACGTTCAAAAAGCGACAGGCAAAGGAAATTGTGGAGGAAAAGTTGCGCCTTCATCAGCTGGAACCAATTCCGCGCGGCTAAGCCACTGTGCACCACGTTGTGAACTTAAGGACGAAAACAGTCAAAAAAACGGTAAACAATGCCGGCCGGTGTTCCTATGCGACAGTATCTGTCCTTCATGGCAGCCGCCCTGCTGTCCATGTTTGTCGGTTCGCAAGTAGTGCACACGTACTATCACCCGCTACGAGACCTTAACTACTACGTCGAGCGAGAAATCAAGATGCAACGGTTACGCGAAGTGGCACAGCCACCGGAAAACTCAGCTCCTGCTCAGGGAAGCTAAATAAAAGCCGGAAGTTGAACTAGTTGATAAATCGATTAATCGTGAAGTAGTAATTGAGTATATATTCAGTTCCCCATCCTAAGCGCACTACGTACCGGCGGAATGCAATAAATGGTTTTGTTTGGTTGGAATCCCCCATCCCTATTGCTGCTCCTGCTGCTGAATAGATGCTTTCAGCGCTTTGAGGTGCTGCATAAGTGCCTCGTTTCGTTGGCATTCCATCGTGAGCTGCTTGACCGTGGTTGCGTACTTGCGCTGCTGCTCCATCAGACACACCAGCTGACCGTTCAGTCCGTCCCGTTTCGCTCTCTCGTCGTCACACTTTTTCTTCAGCTTCGCTTTCGTGGCCCGAATACCTTCCACGATCGTTTCGAACTGCTGCACGAATTGTTCGCGCGAATGTGGCGTCTGCATGGCGTTCGCGTAATTATCGTAGATCGAGTTCAGCAGCGACAGCTCCTTCTCGAGGTACAGCTTCGTGTCGTCCAGCGTGTTGTATAGTGTGTAGAATTGTTTCGTTTCACGATGCTTTGCACTAACTGTGAAAGGATGATGTAGCCATTTAAGCAATGGACAGAGAATTGAGAGAAATTATCCATACCTTGATTGTATAGCTCAAGGAATCTTCGCTGATATTGCGCCAACTCGGTACGATCCGGTACGGTGTCCAGCTGGCGCTTGATAGCCACATAGGAACGGTTCTTTTTGGCAAGCTGCAGCCGAAGCGACTTCAAGCGCTCCAACTCCATATCGAGCTGTCTCTGCAGCTCCAGCATATCCTCATCGGGGGTTGATGTTTCCGCTTTGCTGAAAAAATTGTACGAAATTACTAAGTTGCCGTTTGTGCCCCGATAACTTAAACATCCATACTCAATTTTCTGCTGTAACTCTGCTAACTCTTTTTTGCAATTTTCTTTAAACTGTTTCCTGCTTCTTCATGCGCTCATTCTTCAGCACCAGCTCTTTGACGTGGTCAAGTATTCTGTAACACAAAAGAGCGTGTTTGTAATACAGCTGATCAAAAACGAAATTCGGCAACAGTTAATGCGCACTTTTGATTAGCTTCCGTAATTTCCAGATTGTCGAGATTTCTTATTTCCTCTTCGAGGGCTTCTTTTTGATTGCCGGCCTCCTTCAGCTGCTGTTCCTCTTCCTGTACCGTCGTTTTTAGCTGCTCACATTCGGTTAATGCGAGTTCAAGCTTTTTCTCCAGCGCAAGCTTCAGCGCCAACTGAGCTTTGATGCGATTTCGTTCCGATACTTGCTCGATAGCTTCACCGGAAAGGGTTTGCTTGATGTTGTCGTATGTTTTGGCCAACGTGGAGCGGTCCGCTTCTGTGAGCTCCACCGAAATTTTGTGCTGAAAAAAGGTGCAAAAGTGTTAGAAAAATATGAAAAAAGCTGTAACAAATTAATATAACGAAAAGATTTACCTCTTTTGCGATATTTTTAAACAAAACATCAAAATTAAGCTAAAAAAAAACAAAGCAAAATTGCATAAAAACAAAACAGAATAAAGAGAAAAAAGCAAAACAACAGATCGAATAAGTAAAAACCAAACCACTGCCAACTAGATTCATACCTCCTGTTCGGTAGACACTGATACGTCTTCATCTCCTTCCTCCCCGTCCACGTCTGCCTCCAGCACGTCTTCCAACGCTCCATCGGGTGTCTCCTGGTCCGTCACATCCTTGGGGCGCACCGGTATCCAACCGCCACCGGCTGCTTTACGCAGCTTAAACCCTCTTTTCGGCAGATACTTCGACTCGATGGCCTGCAGATTGGCCAGCTGCTTGGCGCGCATCCGCTGCAGCTCCCGGTCCGATTCGAGGGTGCAGTGGTTCTGGAACTGGGTCGCCGCGAGCTTCCGCAGTGTGTCCGCCTTTTTGCTTCGATTTTCCACCGAACGCTTGACCAGCCACTGAACCACCGGGAAAATGTTGATAAAATCCAGCCCCTGTATTTGATGCGGCTCGATCAGGAACGGACACTTCATGCGGGGTAGCACACCGACAATTTTCTCCGTCAAAGCACTGGCAAATCGGTGAGAAGGGAGAAAAGGGGTTATCGTTAGTAGCATGACGGTCGGATATGTTGCCAATGTCGTTGCTGACTTACATCTTCTGACCGATGGTAAGATTCTCGTGAAACAGCAGATCCACATTGACGTCATAGTCGCAGGCCTCGATGCACCAGGTCATGCCGCCCACTATCTTGTCGAAGGAGGACAGGCCCTGTATGTGGGCCCGGTAGTAGCCAGCACCGACGAGCGTATCGATAATATCCTGCTCCTTCCGCTTCTGCTCTTCATCTTCCCGCCTTTCCACCTGATGGGGATGTGGACCGAAAGAGAGGAAAGTGATACAACCCGATCGCTTTGCTGGGGCTTCCCGCGCTTACCTGAATTTCGTTCCCGTCCGCGTCGAACCGTGTCGCCAGCTTCACGTTCGGAAGATGCTTGGAAAAGATGTTCTTCGTTGCCATGGCGAAAGGGACGATTTTACACACTTGAATCACGCAGAATCTTTTGCGCAAACGACGATAATAATCGGCATCCGATACGAGGCGCTGTGCCTGCTGTGGTTCACCGAATTGACAATGTAATCATCCCCTTCCTCCCGGTCACAGTATCAACAAGACATTGCACCAATACTAGCGCAAACTATGACAGCTCGAAACATAAACAACAATACATAGACACGAATGGTGCGTTGTTTTGTTTTTTTTTTCGAAGCAATTTATTGGTGCTGTAAAATTTAAAATTTTAAAGAAACATAAAAAAGAGCATTAAAAACACATTTTAAAATGGGAGGAAAATTAACACTGTTTTCGGACGAGTTACATTACACTGCACAAACAAGCTTCAATGGCGACATATGTTTAAATAAATTTATTTAGCGTTTGTCGTGTAAAGTTATTAATCATGTAAAAAAGAAACAACTTTACGTACAAGTTTACAAAATCTCTCCCGCACCAGCGGATCTCCAAATCCAAATTCGCTAGAGGTATAATATATATAAATATGTGTTCGCGCGCTCCTAATAGTAAGCCTTAAACAAAACTCACGAATCATTCGGAAAACACACGATCCCATTTGTACATATACAGTAGTAAGTGTGTAATGTTACAAAACCTAAAAAGAGCTGCACATCAAAACAGGAAGCACAATTGGATGGGTGGCGGCGTACAGTTGGCAGTTGGATATAGTTGTAACTGGGCCGATCTCTTTCCGGCGGTACGGGCGCCAAATTGATCGTGTTGGTTTGGTGCGATCGTTCGACAGCTAACTTAGGTGTTTATTCTAATTAAAACAAAAAAACGCACTGACGAATGCGACCACGTTTAAGCAAGTGTGTGCACCTGTGATGACGGGACGAATTTCCTTCCTATGTAGGGCTCTGTTAAGTCGGCCTAATCGAATGATATGTTAAGTGCATCGTGAATCGATTGGTGGTGGTCAAACATTAGCTACCGACGATTGCGTTAAAATAAACGAACAGCAAGCTTGAGCCTTTCCCTATCTCTTTTACTGAGAGCGATAGGAGTGAAGGGGATATAGTTGATAGGGCCACTAATTTTACGACCGGTTTACGGTTCCTAGCAATACGATATTAGCTGTATTAGTTGTCCGCACTGATATTCGTCAAGCAGGTGTTATGTGTTGTTGTGTTTTTTTTTCAATATGCTCTTATAACCATCATCTTAAACTCTAACTTAAACAAATACAAAAATACACTGTAAAGGCAAGCGTCTCTCTTAGTTTGGGGCGAGCAAAAAACTCTGCTCGCTCGCAGTGTCGTGTGTAGAAGAGTACTACTTTTTGTTGGCAGCTATATATAAATTGATTTCGGCACATTTCCTGCTCACGGAAGCATTTCCCTCCCCGTTGAAAAGGTAATCTCAGTCTCTTGGGTAAAGCGACGGTTATGGTTAAGACTTAACATGATCGATGATCGTTTGTCAGGAGGAGGGATAAGATTTAAATGATAACTTTATAATAGCACTGTTGCGATGAGGTTGCGACTGAGTTCTTGGAATGAAGTACTACTGAGAGGAATTGAACTGTTGCGGGTTAAGCTATTGACATCCTTTGCCATACGGTAATACAACTAAACTGGTGAGAGGAATGCCGACAAACTATAAAATGGACTAAACGCATCCGTCATTACAAAACAGCGGATGCAGAAATCTGTATCGTGTGGCGTAAATGTAAAGGTTACAAAAGGTACCTTTTTCCTTGTTGCTTTCCTCTCTCCGCTCTTAAGCGCTTTCAAACTAAGAAATTTCCATATTTCGATGGACGGTTACTGGGACGAGAATGTGATGTCCACTGGTAGTACCGGAGATGGGCGATCCCGGCGGCAGAATGGTCGTTGTTCCCATCACTCCCGTTCTCGAGATGGACGTCGGGGACGGTAGCAGCGTTTGCATCGTCGGATCCGCAAACCGATCGATCGTCGTGCCGATCATTTTCGACTCGTTGAGCATCGGCGGCTTGGAGAGAAAGGAACTGCCCGGACCGCCGGTATGGTTGCTGTACGGGCTCGAAACGGACGTGCTGATCGATGCACTGTCCGACATCGAGAGCCGTTTGCCGCCAGAACCGGCCCCGTGCGCACCACCACCACCACCACCGTGCGCAGTCGCTATTCCCTGCGGATCCACATTGGACAGGCACAGGTGTTCCGATTCCTCGTGGTGCGTCATGGTGGAGTAACCATGATCGGACGAGCCTCCACCACCACCCCCGTTCGGACGCCGATAGTCCGCCGACATCTGGTACGGTGAGGCCACATTCGGAATAATCATGTAGTTAGCGTTGTGCTGCCCGTTGAGCAGCAGATTTTGCTTCGCATTGGTACGGCTAATGTCACAATCGTCGGACGGGCTGCCATCGTCGAGATCGAAACGGGACAGCGGTAGCCCGTGGCAGTGATCCGCGACCAGATCGTCGTACAAATGCTCCGACGCTCCACTTTGATCGGCATTCTGGCGGAAGCAGTACATCGCAAAACCGACCACAAGACAGAGCGCCAGTATGGCACCAGCGACCGGCCCAATCGAGCTGTACGCGGGTGGCAAAATGGACTCCATGTTGTTGCCAGTGTAGGCGGCATCACCGTACGGTGTGGGCGCTCCAAACACCCCCGTTAAAGCAGGCCAACTGGGCGGTACAGAACGGTGTGTTGAGTCGATTTTCACCATCCACATCCACCTGGCACCATTCACAGCCGACCAATCCTGTGCAAAAAAGGGAAGATATGAACAGTAAGTTCTACCTGTTGAACATTCTTTGCTGTCACACTTACCCATACACTCGCTCTGCGTTTGGTAATCCTCACAATTAATGTTGGTACAGCTCTTCAGCTCGTAATCCGCCTCATAGTTGATGGCGTTCATCGAAATAAGCTCCTCGGGCAGTGGGGAGCAGAGCGGCACCGGGAAGCTTCCTGCCGTTTTGGAACGCTTGGGTACCGTCGTACAGCCACCGTCCTGCTCTGATACACCGTAGTCCAGTGGACATTCGCACGGACACTCACACTCCGTCTGCTCCATCCGATTGCAGTTCAGACAGGAGTTGCCAACCTATAAAGAATATAAAAAGAAATATGTAATTAAACTAGTGTTGGGTAAATCTGATTGAAATTCATGAATCTGAATGAATCTCAAAGACTCATGAATCTCAAAACATGCATGAATTTCAAGAGATTCGTATATCTCAAAAGATTCACGATTCTCTAGGGATTCATGCGTCTCCAAAGATTCATAGAGCTTGAGCTTATCATTATTCTTCTTCTTGGCATCCTACGTGGTCATGTTAGCCTATATAGAATTCAGAGACTTTTTGGCAAGTACCACGCAGCCGGATAGTTTGTCTTGCTATGGGGATACGGTCCATGCGAGGCGAGGATTGAACCCACGACGGGCATGTTGTTAGGTGGAATCGCGCAGATACAATATTTTCAAAATCATACATCTCTAAGATTCATTAATCCCTGGAGATATATGAATTTTAATGAATTTATGAATATTATAAATTCATGAATCTTTTAGTGTCATGAATCTTTGAAGATTCATTTATCTTTTGAGATTCATCATTCCTTGAAGATTCATGAATCTTTCTTCATTCATGAATCCTTGGAATTCATTAATCTTTCGAAATTCATGAATCATTGAAGAGTCGATCCGAGATTCAATCTGTCACCACTGAAGATCCATATAAATGAATCTCAACGAAAGATTTATGAAGCACAACACTAAATAAACGAAAACAAAACACAAAGATTGATATGGCTCTACTTACCGTACTGCAAGGACAGAAGGCACCACCATCGTTCGTCGAGTTGACTATGCCGAGGAACATATTCGTGCCCGGAATGAGCGTTATCTGTACTTGTTTTCTCGCCGTACATCAGATTAGTGATGACGTCCGATGCCGAGAGGCTCATATTGAACTGATAGAACCGCTGCACCGTCCGATTGACATAGTTGTAGCACATCTTCTTCGTGACCAACTGTTTGGTTGAGAATGTCGTTCGCCACCTGCGACTCCTTGTGCGTGATGTGTTCGATGGGACGGCGCGCATTCCCGGGCCGCAGCGGCGGATCCGCCAGCATCGGATGCGCCACCAGATAGCCTCGATCGTCCATCAGGAAACACTTGATGTTATCCATGCTGCAAACCGTCGCTGAGTCGAGCAACAGTTTGTAGAAGAATGCCTGCGTAAAGTCCATCGCTACAACGGCGATCGGTCGGCGCGGAGTGTTGCCGATGGGGGGGTGGCAGTACCTCCCGTGCGACCTTCGAATATGGCGTACGCCACACTCACGACGTAACCGGCCCCGCCCGCATCCAGGTACGGCTGGGTGAACACCAACCGCCCCGGTACTCCATCGCTTTGACGAACCACGGTCGCTTGGTCGGTTCGAGATCGGTATCGAACAAACCGCCCGGGAACGTCTGCAGCACACCGTTCACCGTCGCCGCATACCGTCGCACCACGTACCGGCTCAGATTGCTCTGCACGTGGTGCAGCTGATAGTCGAAGAGAATTTGCAGCAGCGCGAGCACATCACTGCGCACGTCCGGCTGCAGGCCCGGGTTCGCGAACAGCAGCTTGCCGTACGTCTCTCAGTACGCCATTATGTTTTGAATGGTGCGCACGTTCACCTCTTCGCCCGCGCCGGCCTCACGGTTGTTGCGAATGTGCGTGAACGGTGACTGGAACGAGGAAGCGCTGAGGTAGAGCGTGCTAGCTCGTCCGCTACAGCCAGCTGCTTGACCAGCCTGCACAGCGATCCATCGCCACCGGACGGTAGCATTTCGACGGGCGGTCGCTGCAGCTGAGGTGGAAATATATCGATACGATGGTACAGCAGTGTGGAGAGCAGATTTTTCGCGGTGACACTGCTCGCGGCGATAAAGTTGTACTCCACACTATTCCTTCCGTCGGGCGTTTCTGCGCCCGGGTGAAGGTAGTGTATCGGTGCGTGCAGAGTGCGGGAGGCGCCATCGACGGTCAGGGAGTTGTCCGGCTCCGCTACACCAGCGTGCGCACGATGCACACGATGTACGAGTACACTCGCTTCCAGTAGTACATGGTCGTCCGGTTCGTGCCGTAGTGATTGATACGCAAATTACCTTCCGGATCGGCCAGCATGCGCTTGAAGGCGGTGCGAAATGTTCCTGCTCTAGGTGCGTGATGTTCGTAATGTAGAAGCTTCCCCGTGCCGCCAGTGGCCGCGGGAACGAAGGATGCATGATCGTGTTGCCCTGCACATCGATCAGGAGGCGTACGAATCATCCTGCTGCCGGTAGTACGCAACGTGCTCGACCAGATCGCTCAGGTACAGATCCACCCCCACGAGTCCATGCGTTCCGGCGGGATAGCTCACCGTCACGAGGTTCCTGCAGCGACGCGTCATAGTACGGCAAATGGATCCGCAAATGCTCCTCGATGAATCGGCCCGCACTGAGAAACGGTTCCATCAGCGCCACTATGAAACGCTGCGCATCGAACGAATGCTTCGATATCATGACCATCTTTCCCGCCGGATAGATTACCAGGGAAAGGTTGTAGCGGGCATAGTTTTGGGTGCTAATGTCAGCGATCAGCTGCTTCTCCTGTGCCACCTCCCGTTCGTCCAGCAATATCAAGCAACTGTTGATGATGACCGGATACGGTAGGCGCGTTTTGACCTTCGTGATCGTTTGCAGGTGGCTTTTGGTGCCGCCGAGCTGGCCGGTAACAGCGCACGGCCAAGGTACAGAAAAACGATCGGCACTTCATCATCATGCGTACGGTAATGTCCGAAAAGGCATCAAACGCGTACTGAAAGCCCGCGGCATGATCCGTCGTTTGTTTGGTGCGATTCAACGAATCGTAAAATCCACCAGCCGATCCTTCTCGTCCTCGTTGCGCGCACAAACCGGTTCGCCGCGCGGGCAGTCGAAAAAGTCGTCCGACGTAATGACGCGCTGCCCGACCGCTACCCACGCACACGCGATCGTTTTCGTTGAGCAGATACAGCACAAACTTGCTGATGGCTTTCGCCACTCGAGCTGATCGTACGTGATCGTGTTGCCGACGTCCAGCAGGATCAGCACGTGCTTGTTGCGCACCGCCGATAGGAACAGTGCCTTCAGCGGCCATCACGGGGATAGTAGTGGCATTTGTACGCGCTGGCATGATCCAACGAGGACAGGTAGAACTGCTGCCGATAGCTCAGGTAATGCTCATCCAAGTGCGCACTGTGTTCGGCAAAGAGCTGCTGCAGGTTGGCGTTATTGTCGTCGACGTTTGATCGGTGACACGGATCCTGGGACGATCGGAGTCCGCATTTGCCGGAAAGGCACTGAAGTCGAGGAACCCGGTAACGGCGCTGTTGTTAGCGCCACTACCGCTCACCAAGATATCGCCGAAGCAGAGTACGGTCGGGTAAGGGACACGTTCGACTGCTTCGTGCTCTGGATGAAGCTTTGCAAATCGAATGGTGCTGTTTCTTCCCACGGGTTGATGAGCTCACTGTACGGGCACGGGTTGAGGAGCGTGTTGTACTTGGCACCGTACTTCGTGCCGGTAGTTTGGATGTACCGGCGCAGCTCTTCAATCACCGCAATGGTCTGGTTGAGCTTCCGTGTTAGCTTCAGAGCGATCCTCTCCAGCAGCTCCACATCGTTGTTGTATCGTTGGGGTTATTTCCATGTTGTCGTACAGTTTCTAAAAGAAGGAAAATAAATAATGAGAAAACTGCAAATAGGTCTATCTTTCGTTGGTACTTCACTGCACATTTGTGACACTCAGCTCCCCATTTCGGATGTGATCGAATGTGTTTCGAGCGATTTCGCCAGCTCCTGGATCCCGTATTCCACGGGACGGAGGTAGATGCTGTCGCCGCATTACCGGTAACAGGGTATCGCAGGTGTCACGGACGACGTAACGGGGGTGACGATGATGTAGGAGAAGATATCACCGCCACCGAAGGCACTCGTTTGTTTATCGGAACTTATCGGTACGCTACACTTACATTGCTTATCAATGGACTAGGCTATTTACAAAATTGTGCTAGAGGACGCTAGCGCTCCCTGGCACCGTTTGCGGAATCGGCCCCAGCAGCAGCACCACCACCACCAAC